>NW_024464821.1:0-25699 GCF_000004515.6 Glycine max
TATTACATGCGGTTTGAACCCATAATTAATTTTAAACTATCAAATTTTAATTATTCAAAATAAAAGAAATGAAAACAAAATTGTCTCCTAGAGAAACCGCTGGCCACTCAACAAATTCATATCAAGGTCCCCACTTTTCCAACTTGAACCATAGACTACTCCATCAAGTCTATGTCAAGGTCCTCCATTTTAAGGTCCCCACTTTTCCAACTTGAACCATAGACTACTTCAACCTTAGGACACTCCACAAAGTCCACCCTTATTAAGGTCTCTGACTTCTTCAACTTCTGCAACGCATATATAGAAAACAACTTAATTGTATAAGTGCTTCTTGCTTCTGCATATAAATCATAAAACTTCTATTATTTATACTGCTGCAAGTGTCTTTCTTTTCTTTTTTCTTTTTTTTATGACGTTTCCTTTTTTTAATTATTGACTTTATTATCCAATTCTCCCGAGTTAATTCTTAGAATAGGAAATAATTTTGAATTTACTTTATCTATCTCCCTTTTAAAAATTCCTATATACACAAAATTTTATATTGAATTTAACTATTATTTAATCTATCCTTTCATTAAATTTTTGTTAATTAAACAATAAAAGTCCAACATTTTATTAAAAAAATTCAAGTCTTCTATTTCATGGACTCCATCAAGTCTTTTATTAAAAGTCCAACTTTTGTTAATTCAAGTCTTTTACAAAATTTTGTTAATTCAACTTTTGTTAATTATTACAAAATTTGGTATTGAATTTAACTATTATTTAATTCAAGCCTTTTATTAAAAGTTCAACTTTTGTTAATTTAAATATTATTTTGTTAATTAAACCATAGCCGACTCCATCAAGTCTATCTCAAGGTCCTGTATTTTTTCATCTTGAACCTTTGGACACTCCACAAAGTCCAGCCATGTTATGGTCTCTGGCTTCAACTTGAACCATAGCCCATAGGGCACAAACAATATATTAATGATAAATACATCAATTATAGGAAAAGGGTCTAATTTAAAGACTATTTCAGTCAAAAAATCTATATAAAAAAAGATTATTTCATTCATATCTTGCTATTTAATTTTGATCAATTTGTTAATTCACAAAATAATATTCTCTTATATATGAAAAAAAGACTAGATTTAATCGTCATTTGAAATGGTTGTTGTGTGATCTATTTCTAATTATATTCAAACATGAATATTATTTTCTTTATCATATAAAAATTAATTAGTGATATAAAAAGAAATGTGAAAAGAATATTAATTTTTTCTAAAAAAAATTAGTAGCATATTTTGTATTTTTTTAACACGCCATCAACTTAAATAATAGGAGAAACATAATTTTAATTTCCATTTTAATTTTTAAATAATTTGAATTGCCAAATTTAAGCAATCATAAAATTTATCATGTTCAATATAATATTCTCAAAAAAAAATATTCATATGATAACTTAAATAATCTACTAAGAAATATAATTTATTCTTATGGAGATCGAATACTAAAATAAAATAAAAATATTTTAGATCACAATATAAAATTGTTTAAATCAATGAAATTTCATTTTAAGAAAATATTAAACATTTTTTTAATACTTTAAATCAAAGGTAATTAAATTTGGTTTAATTAGTCTTCAAATTTTAACTATTATTTAAATCGGTCCTTTCGTTACACCTTTGTTAAGTAAATGATAGCATAGCAAGCAAGGAGGTGCAAGCAGTAACACTCACACAAAGATAAAGATCTCTAAGCCATCATTTTTTTTTCCTTTTCTTTTCTATGAACTGTCATTTCTTATCTCTACATGTGAATGTCATGCAGACAAATGATGTCCAAGCTCCACTTTTTCCATTCATTGCAAGTTGTAAGCAGAATGTAGAATGTACGTATAATAAAATAATGAGAATGCCAACTACTAGTACGTAGTACTTAATTAAAACAAAAGTATCAAAATTAGAACGAAAATAACTTTGATGCTGTTAATACATGAGTTTAATTTTGATACACAGTGTAAAAATTTAAATTGTTAATTAATTAGAAATCACCTAATGATTTGTAAAACAATTACTAAAAAAAGTTTCATTTGAAACTTAGTCTTCCACCCGTCTCAAGCTCTCCACATGAAAACTAAGCTCTAGACAAAAATAAATAAATAACCACGAGAAATAATATATAACTCTTTAGTGGACAATTGGTGTTCTTTTGTGCATTCAGTTGAAGGAAGTTCCCAGAATGGTAGAAAGCAAGGGACAGATGAAACGGCCACAGCTAAGAATAGTGCATCTTATATCGGGAAGAGATTGTTAGAAAGTTTGGTTACAGTTGCAGGGCTTCTAATTTGGCTTTCATGAGCTTAACTCAAATATTGCCTATATATATATATATATTACCAATTTGGCTTAACTCTAATTTGGCTTTCACAAAATAATATTCTCTTATATATGAAAAAAAAGACTAAATTTAATTTTCATCAATTGAAAAGGTTGTTTGTGTCATCTATTTTTAATTGTATTCAAACCTAAATATGATTTCCTTTATCATATAAAAATTAATTATTGATAAAAAAAAAGTGGTGAAAAAAAATTTAACTTTTTCTATAAAAAATAGTATCATATTTTGTATTTTTTATAAGTTATCAACTTAAATAATAGGAGAAACATAATTTTTATTTTCATTTTACTTTTTAAATAATTGTAAATGCCAAATTTAAACAATCATAAAAATACTCACGTTCAATATAATATTCTAAAAAATATATTTATACGAAACGTAAATAATCTTCTACAAATAAATATATTTTATTCTTGTCTCAAATACTAAAATAAGAAACATTTTATTTTAATTTACAGTATAGGATTTCTTAAATCAATGAAATTTTTATTTTAAGAAAATATTAATAATTTTTTTAAAACTTTGAGTAGTTTACAGCAAAGGTAATTAAATTCGGCTTAATTAGTCTTAAAATTTTAACTATTATTTAAATCAATTAATCCTTTCGTTAAACATGTACGTGTTAAGTAAATAACAAAATGTCTTGTCTTATAAAATTCAAATATTCTACTACTTGCAGTTTGAACCCATAATTAATTTTAAAATATCAATTTTTTATTATTCCAAATAAAAGAAATGAAAACAAAATTGTCTAGTCTCCTAGACAAACCACTTCCCACTCCACCAAATTCATATCAAGGACCCCACTTTTCCCACTTGAACCATAGACTACTCCATCAAGTCCAAGTCAATGTCCTTCATTTTTTCATCTTGAACCATAGGACACTCCACAAAGTCCAGCCAACCATATTTAGGTCTCTATCTTCTTCAACATGAACCATAGGTCACTACATTACCTTCATATCAAGTTCCTTATCATTGACAACAAATGTTTAGAATTAAGTAAGCAAGGAAAAAAATTATAAATGATGAATACATCAATTATAGGAAAATGATCTAATTTAAAGACTATTTCGGTTAAAAAATCTATATAAAAAAGACTCTTTCGTTTCAATCTAACTATTTAATTTTGATCTATTTTTTAATTTACAAAATAATATTCTTCTTATATGTGAAAAAAAACTAATTTTCATTGTCATTAATCGGAAAGATTGTTGTGTCGTCTATTTCTAATTGTATTTTAGCCTGAATATTATATTCTTTGTCATTAAAAATTAATTAGTAAGATACAAAGAAGTGTAAAATGCTTGTTTAACTTGGTCTACCATAATTATTGAGATCATAACTTTTTTCTTTTATAAGTCTTGGTCCAAATTTCTTCATATATTATAGATCATATTTAGCTTAAAAAGTAAATTAGAGGATATGATATACCAAGAAGTGTGGCATGTTTTTTTAAATTATTTATCTATGGCCTTAGCTATTTTATTGTTAGACCACAAGTCTTCATATATTAAAGTCTTTGTCTGAATTTCATTTACTTGTGTGGTGATATTTTAAGAATAGTGATAGAAGAGAAAAATAAATATATAATTTATTGAAATATCTAACTTATGAAGATTTGCGTTCTTAATGCATAAGCTTTTCAGTTTATATATTATCATTATTTGGAAATATTAATTTGCTGTGTTAATTGTCTATTTCTAATTAATTTGAAAATTAATCTTAATTTTTTTATCATAAAAATTAGTATCATATTTTTTATTTTCTTTACAAGTTATCAACTTAAATACTAATAGGAGCAACATAATTTTAATTTCCATTTTACTTTTTAAATAATTTTAAGTGCAAAATTTAAGCAATCATAAAAATACTCACGTTCAATATAATATTTTTAAAAAATAATTCATGAGATCACTTAAATAATCTACAAAGAAATATAATTTATTCTTGTGCCAAATAAACAACAAAAAAAGTCTTGCATTATTAAATTCAAGTCTTCTATTACATGCAATTTAAACCTATAACTAATTTTAAATGATCAAATTTTTATTATTCAAAATAAAAGAAAAGAAAAAAAATTGTCTTCTAGACAAACCACAGACAACTCCACCAAATCCATATCAAGGTCCCCACTTTTTCAACTTGAACCATAGGCCACTCCATCAAATCTATGCCAAAGTTTCTTATCATTGACAACAAATGTTGAGAGTTAAGTCAAGCATGAAAAAAAATAGGGTAAAATATATCATTTCTATCCCTATAAAATTTTAGTGTGCTACTTTTTTTATCCTGAGTTAAGTTTGGATGATAGATAATTATCATGTATTCTTAGATTTTGGTGTCTATCCCTATAAAAAAGTTCTTATATTTACAATTTTTTTATCTTTTGATCCTCGAGGGGAAGATTCAACTCACACATAAACATGAACAAAATTAATAAAAATAGGGAAGCAAGCTCAGGTACAAATGAAGTGTAATGGAGGTATGAGACAAAGCCACTACACATTCCATTATTCTTGAGTCTGCCACCGACCTCTGCAAGCTTAGCATTTGCCAATTGCCATGATGTAATCTCCTTCTTGACAGTCTCTCATCAAGTTGGAGTGGTATCACAGCATTGAACTAAGATGATCGTTCCAATGGGATGATGGTTTTGATTGCTGCAGATAAAGTGTGTGATTGTGAGTTTCTGGTCCCATGAGTTAAACTACAACGACTAAAAAAAATATTGTCGTAACTTTAAGGATCAAAAGGATAATTAAACCTTTTATTTTTTTATTACTTTTTTTAACAACGGGTTATATATATGCAGCAGTTTATTCTAAACAATGGACTACGTCTGAAATCTTTGAATTCTATGTAAGAAATGTTATTTCAAACTTCTCATCAGTCTTCATGTCAATGATGGCATGCTCCATTTGAATTCTATGTCTAATTAAGCTCTCGGTCTTCCGTTTTTGCAACTTTATTTCGTAGAAAGAAGCCAAATTTGAAGATACAACATTTGATACTATAACTGTTTGGTGTTTTGAAAATCTCACTCACATATTTCCAAATGTTACAAAAGAATTTGATTCAGTGGGTTTTACGAATTCCTTCCTAGCCTTTTTTACCAAGTCAGGGAATTTGCATTGTTGTGCATGATGGCTGCCACAAGGACCATTGTACCAACCCATTAGTGCAAGTGGTTTTTTCTTATGAGAATTGAGAAACAAATTATATATGTGTTTTATAAAGGGAATTCTATTATTTTTAATTTTGAACTTGTAATGTTTTTTGTTTCCCTCACAGAACAAGTGATGTGACTCTTGATCGACGCCATACGTACGCCTACTTTGATGCTCTTTTTTCACACCACTTTTATCTTAATGGTATCTCAAGTTGACAATCATAAATTAAAATAGCTAACTATAGTTGATTAGTAGAGACAAACAGCTCAAAGATAAAGATCTTTAAGCCATCATTTTTTTTTTCCTTTTCTTTTCTATGAACTGTCATTTCTTATCTCTACATGGAATGTCTATAAGTTGAAAATTACTTGAGCTTTCTTTACCTACTGCTTTCCATTTTGGCGAACTGCTTTTCTTTCTCATAATGAACTTTCCACTTCCAATGATGGTTGAACATTAATAATTCTTCATCTATTTTGTCTAAAAATTTCCACTCACTTTTGGTGAGTGGTGTGAATGTCATGCAGACAAATGATGTCCAAGCCCCACTTTTTCCATTCATTGCAAGTTGTAAGCAGAATGTAGAATGTACGTATAATAAAATAATGAGAATGGCAACTGCTAGTACTACTTAATTAGAACAAAAGTATCAAAATTAAAACGAAAATAACTTTGATGCTGTTAATATATGAGTTTAATTTTGATAGATAGTGTAAAAATTTAAATTGTTAATTAATTAGAAATCACCAAATGATTTGTAAAACAATTACTAAAAAAGTTATAGGAAATATATATAATTAATTAATTGCAAATGAAAGTGTATTTAAATTAAATTCTTAATTAACATATCCTTATTGTGATATTTTGTATATTTTTTATTTAATTGAGACAGTGGAATGAGATCGCACTACAATTTTCATCACGGGTCAGGAATTTTGGAATGTTAGTTGGTTTTAGACTATATAATAGGGAATGTTAGTCTAATATAATAGGGATGGTTGGTCAGGAATTTTGGAATGTTAGTTGGTTTTAGACTATATATCCTCTTATTCAGTTTTCAAATTCTCATTAGAGTTAAGTTGCTTTTGGGGAAGAACCAATGTCTTGAAATTCCCTCTTCACCAGAAGCAGTTTTATTGTGTCTTTATCGAAGTCATCTTCTCCAGAGACTTGCCTTTAACTTTGAAGATAGGAAATAGATCAGTCAAACATTGTTTCAGTTTATTTGGATTTTTTTTAAGGACATGTGATTTTCAAAGACTTCTTACAACTCACAACTTTTGGAATTTCTCTATGCCTGGTTAACCCACAATTTCGGCGCCTGTTGCGGTTAGGAACATAGGCTAGCAAAAACACTAATCATTTCAAGAGAAATGTTAACACACTTTTCTAATATATTATTTTTTATTTTAAAATTTATTAAAATAAAAAATTCAGCTGATCTCATATTTTATTTAGCAAATTTTTCTAATATATTAAGTCTTAGGTTTTTAAAATTATAAAGCTAAAACTAAAATGTTTTACTAAATGTATTTTAAAGTAAATTTTATACACAAAAATATTATGATTTTATAAAAATTGTTTGGTCAAGGGAGACATATTGAGCCCTCCTAACTATAAGCTACCCTGAGGGTTTCTATCTTTTTATTCCAACCTTAATTTTTACAATAAACCTAAATGTCTAAATATCATAACTCAACCATGCGACGAAATGACAATGTGTTAATTTTGTTGTGTCCTCAACCATGCGTATGCCTCAGGCCGAGGGAATTCTCACACACCATTCCTAACAATTTCTAAGGAATTCCACAACGTGTCTATGCTTCAGACAACAATAGCGTACGAAATAAACAAGTAGCATCTAATAACGTTAAAATAAGCACACACATATATCGAGCCAACCAACGTTGGAGGTAGAAGAACAACAATAATATCAATATTTAATTTCATTTAGGGTTAATTTATTAGGAACTCAATGTAAAATAATAATTTATTAGAAAACAAACACAAAATTTGAGTATTTATTAAGAATAAAAACATATTTAATTTCATTTGGTGTTTAATAGTGTTTTGGTCTATGTTTTTTTGTCTAATAGTAGGTGTGGTTGTGTAGGTGTGTTTTTTTGTTGAGAAAATCTTTATATAATTATGAGCTATGATAAAATCAAAAATCCATGATGAGTTCCGTATTTAAAAATCGTTGTAGAATTATAGGGTTGATTAAAATGAAACGTATTTGTCATTGAGTGCATATTAAAATGAAACGTACATGCATTACAATAAATAAAACATTTAAACTTTAATTTTAATATAGAATTTTTCTAAATTGTTATGGTGCATGATTAAACTTTAATCATGGAGTACACATTTTTTCCTTATATAAGTAACATGGTTTTACGTGATTTGTTTATTATTTATCTTTTCTTCTAGTTGTGTTCATTGTTGTTTGAAAATTTTCTTTAATATTTTGTTGTTTGGACAATCACTTAGTTACACCGTATGAAATTCACGGATTGGTTTGGAGGCTTGACTATCAAATTTCATCTCGCATCAGATTAAACATCGCATTACTATACCATATAGTTATATGTGAATTTTTCCCATTCAATTTTATATTTAGCTACACATTAAAATTAATTTATACCAAATTTTTTGCATATAGGTTTTTTTTAGTGAATCAAATTCTTTTTTAATTCAAATTGGGACATTAGTTTTCGTATCCGTTAAGAATAATTGATACCTAATTTAAATAATTGTATTAAATTCTAATTATAAAAAAATCCCGTATTTATTATCATAAAAATATTTAACAATTTAATCATTAATTTCGTAGTATAATTGATACTGGACAACTAATATTTATTGCACTTAATTTCATTTGATAATAACTGATATTTCTTCAATCGCGTATCATTTGTTGCAAAACGAACATCCAATATCATTGGAGAACAATGTTGATGTAACGATTAATTCATTGATAATCACATGAATGTATTAAATCCAGGATATTAAATTTACAAATAATTTTTTGTTTTTCAATTATATTTTAACAATAATTAAGAAATAAATCTAAATCATTCTACATTTACATTTGTTTATGGGTATTTGGGATATTGGCCGGAGATGCTATATGGGAATCTAAATTTTGCTTAACACAAATGTGGTATGCAAGGAAAAATCAAATTGAAATATTTTTAACCACCACTTCAAATTTTTAAAAGATTTGTTTCAAAATAAGGATATGAAGAACAAATTGTTTTTAGAGAACATTTCCTCCATGATGTTTTCCTTTCCTTTAGGTGAAAAAAAAATAGACATTTCCAAAAATAATGAAAGTGCATTTATATAATGTTGTTTATATAGAGAAGTCTTTGAAAATATAAGTCAAGTACTATTACTACAAACTATTCTGTATCATATATCTCTTATATATTTTGATATAAAATATTTATTATTTTTTTTTAATTTCTTAGTAACATGTGCATGAAAGTCAAACCAAACCGAATCTGAGGATTTATGTGGCATTTAACTTTTATCAATTTTTGCCCTCAAAGATCACACTCTAATCAAGTAAAATAGAGACAAATTTAAAAGACAATGACTAAATTAAATATGGATTTGGCTATTGCCATATTAACCTCGGAGAGGTAAAAGATCATTAATAAGTAATAACTTTAATAATAGTAATAGAAACAGTAGACTTGTAAGCATAAAGTTGTTCCTAGGAAAACAATAAGCCACAAAGAAATCCCCAAGAATGTATTCATTCCTAATCCACAAAGAAAAGCCCGTATGCGCTTACTGTGTTGTCAATCCCAGAGGGCTTTCCATGAATGATCTTCTCCAAGGAATTTTCTATAACAAACCAAAGAACTAAATATAACAAGCTCTCAACATTACTGAAATATTCTCAAAGGAAAGATCTCAAAGGGATGGCAAGCCTAGTTTTTTTTTTTTTTTATCATAGAAACATTATAGTTTCTCCCTAGCAAGAATAATTTGTGATGGATTGAAATTTCCTATATGTATCTATGAACCTGTGGCATAAAGTTTGTTTTTAAGCACACATGACATGACATGATAATACCTAGCTTTGGATTACCATGTGACAAAAAATTACTTTCCTAACTTTAGTTTCCCCGAAAGGTAAAATTAACCAAATCTGAAAAGCGTTTCGTGTAATATTGGCTACGCATGACTAATTAACTTCTGAAACGGTCAGCTACTTCATAACCTTTTGATGTCATTCTCCCCAACAAAAAACAACTTGTTACCTAGCAACAGCTTGCTTGCTTGCTTTCTCACGCACTTAGTGACCCTCTGTGCTTGTGAAATAAATTGTTATAACCTTTATTGTTTTTCATCAATATTACCAAAATTTCCTTAAAATGTTCAATATTTCGTAATCTTCATAATTAATTCAAAATTCTCAAAAGATTAGTATATGACCTTTTTTCTTGTTTGTACTAGGAGAGGAATAAATGAAAAAAAAAAAATCAGAAATTTGTGGATTGCTATTTGCTCAAATGATGGGTCTATTAGTTCTTTGCAATTTGTATTGATCATATTTATTTTTACCTTTTAATAGATATAGTGTGCTGTCATCCCAAGAGAAGGATCAAACATTGATGATGCAGAGGTGCTAAGATATTGCAAGAAGAATCTTGCATCTTTCAAAGTCCCTAAAAAGGTCTTCATTACTGATTCTTTGCCCAAGACTGCCACCGGAAAGATTTTGCGTCGTCTTGCGGCACAACACTTTGTCTCTCAAATTTGAGCAACCCAAGTCCTACTTTTGAAGCCTCCATACCTGGCCATACATAGTTGGAGTCCACACACATAAATTTCAACAATAATTTGGCAAACTTGGCTTTTAAGAGGAGGGTAATTCTGCAAATGGCCTTTCATACAGGATACAATAGATTGTAGTTTCGAATGATTCACGTGAAATGTTCACAATGTAATGTTTTCAATGTTTTATAGATCTTAAATACCAGTAGCAGGCAAGCATGTCATGCTTATGCTTTTTTGCTATCGTGCTCCTGTTCCTTGCCACTGGTCTTGATGAAGCCAAGCATTGTCTCTTTTCCTTTTAAGTTGTACATAATTGCAAAACGGATACATGTAAAAGAATAAATCTTATTAAAGGTAAGGTTGATTTTAAAGTGGGCAAGAATGCATCCATGATCTTAAGTAAATAAAATTCAAGCGAATATGTGGTTTGGATTAGAGAATAGTATTATCCAGTGCACACTAAATTGGAGAGATTCCCAACATGTGGTTCCAAAACTCAAGAGTACTTACCAACTATTTCAATTTTAATCTACGTGATCTAGCTAATATTTTCTATCAGAGAATTACAACTAGTTGATCTTAAGTACAAAACTATACTCAATATGCAAATCTTTACATCCAAAAACTGAATTTAAATAAGGCTCTAAAATTTGAAAAAAAAAGAAGATAGCAATGACTACAAATTGATCAACCTGCCAATACAATGATAAAACATCAGTGTATTCTAAGCAACACTAAACAGTGATACTGCATGAGCAAAAAGATTGAAGATTGAACCACACATGATCAAGGAAATGAAAATAGGCATACCGCCATGATCTACAAATCAGCAAAGGAGCAATCACTATCCAGAATCCCACAATAAATCCAATTGCCGCACTGACAAACAACCAATTCACTCCATGCTCATCACTTCCTTCATAACTATGAGTTTTCCCATTGGAGCTGCAGTTTATGGGCAGTGGTGGACCACATAGATTGTTGCCAATAAAGCTGGAGGCATCAAAGGTTTGCAATTGTTTTCTTGTTGGAATTTTTCCCTTCAAATGATTATATGACAAGTCTAGCATGCTCAAAAAGCTCGAATTTGAAATGGTTGGAGGGATTTCACCAGAAAGTTGATTCCTAGAAAAATCAATGGACTGTAATGATCCCATATTACCAATGCCTTGTGGAATATGACCAATCACTTGGTTGTGGGATAAGTTCAAAAAGTTCAATCCATTTAGACTTGTGATTTCTCTAGGTATTTCTCCTAATAATTTGTTACTTGACAGATCAATGCTTGTTACCAAACCCAGAATGTTTCGGTACTCATCTTCTCTTCCTTTCAGCCATAGTAGCACAATAACTATACTATATCCGGAAGAGTAATGTGTACTATTTTGTGCTACAGAATAGATACGAGGATCTGAACTTTGGTTCATTAGTGTCATGGCACTCAAGTTACTGAAACAACTTGGTATATTACCAGACAGATTGTTTTGTGCAAAGGTCTAAAACCTGAAGATGACTCATCTGACATATTTCATTTGGAATGTGACCGACAAAACTGTTTGATCAAAGGCGGAGGATTTTCATGTTTAAGAGCTTTTCTCCAACCCATGTTGGAATACTTCCTGAAAGATTATTTTCCCCAAGGTCCAAGGATATCAATTGGTTATTCTTCTTCGAACTGGTAGGAAATATTCCTGAGCGTGTGTTGTTACGAATTTGTAAAGACTGCAGCTCAGACAAGGAACCCATGGATGAGGGTAAGTTCCCAACAAAATGGTTGCTTTGTAAATTCACTTCCACTAGAAATGGCCAATTAATCCAACAATCAGGTATTTCTCCTGACAAATTATTTGATGCAAGATTGAGAATTTCTAATTGCATTGGCTTGTCCTGATTGTTACATAAAAAATCTTGCATGGATTCAGAGAATGAATTGGTTGAAAGGTCTAACCCATACACATCATTTGAAAGATAGGGTAATTTACCACATAAGTGATTTGTGCTTAGATCAACAGTTGGGATAGATATTGGATTTTTTAATGTAGTCACAAGCTCACCATGGATATGATTATGAGAGTGGTTTAAATACAAAACCTGAGATTGTGCTTCCCACATCTGTGTAGGAATAGAATCAATAATCCCTGTGTTAGACATGCCTAAATATTTAAGTTTTTTTTGTGACTGAATCCACGATGGAAAGCTGGGACCTAACTGCCATGATCCCACATCCAAATAGGTAATGATAGAGAAGCAGATCATAACACACAAGCAGGAGCAGATATTCACGAAGAGGTGCAAACAGCAACAGAGAAACAGGACACAGGGGTGCTAGTAGGAAACAAGCCCAAGAAAAGAATAGCTAAGCCTACATACCTCAAAGACTACGTTTGAGGGTGAATTGGGGAAATTAGTCAATTAGCCTTGCTTGGAACTTGTCGAGTAGTAGGAGACAAGCATAACAAACTCTGATCCTGTAATATCCTCTAGGCACAAAAAGACATACATTCCGTTATTAAGGATTAGTATAAACAATACTTGTAATAAATCAAGCAAGGCAATGAAGAATTATCCTTTCTGAATTTTGCTGTGTGGGAGGTACCTGGTCCTCGAAACCAGGTTTACATTTCTGCTTGTAACAACTGGTGCTCTCGTTGATCCTCACCATGACTGACCCCTTCGTTTCTTCATCCAATCCCGACAAATTAGAGGCTGCTCTGATTCTTCTCACGAATCAACAGCTTTCCCTCACCAACCAGCAACGCTCCCTTGGTGAATCCATGACCCAGATCACCCATCGTCTTGACGAGCTTATACACTGAGTCACCCCTTTCTTCTCGTCTTCTCCACCACATAATCCCACCCCAGTTCATACCACACCCTCTGTACCTGCATTGCAACACAGAATGAAGTTAGATGTTCCTCGATTTGATGGAACGGACCCGTTAGGTTGGATCTTTAAGATCAACCAATACTTCGAATATCATGGCACACCGGAGTATGATCGACTCACGATTGCCTCCTTCTACATGGAGGGCCGTGCCCTGGCCTGGTTTCAGTGGATGACCAGTAATGGTCACTTCACTTCGTGGCCGATGTTTCTACAGGCGCTTCAGACACGATTCGCGTCGTCGCAGTACGAGGACCCCACGGGGTCTCTGTTCAAACTCATGTAGAAGGGTTCTGTTTCAACTTACCTGGCGGAGTTTGAAGACCTTGCTAATTGCATCGTGGGCCTACCAGCGCCATTCCTCCTTAGCTGCTTTGTCTCCGGGCTCACCCCGGAGATTCGCCGTGAGGTACAGGCTCATCAGCCTCTCACGATCTCTCAGGCAGCTGGCCTCGCTCGCCTCCAGGAAGAAAAGCTTCGCGACCAACGCCCCACCACACTACCGCCACGACCTCGACCCCCTCCTCCACCTCCCACACATTCCTCTCGATTTACTCCTTTACCCCCCCCCCCTTTCCCCTACGTTATCCCCTTTACCCCCTCCCTCTCCACGACCCCCTCAATTACCCACCACCTTTAAACGCCTATCTCCGGATGAAATGGCCTCTCGACGTGAGAAGGGCCTTTGCTTTAGTTGCGATGAGAAGTACCATAGAGGCCATCGCTGCGCCTCTAAGGTTTTCTTCTTCATCGCGGACGAGGAGGAACCCCCTGACCCGCCTCATATAACCCTACCTTCTTCTGACCCGGATAATAACCCATCCGATAGCCCACCCACCCATTCAGAAACATACCCGACCCAATTAAGCTTAAATTCCTTGGCGGGACACCTGGCACCTGAAACGCTGCGTTTTGTGGCTACAATCGCCGAACACGCCGTGGCCCTCCTCGTGGACGGCGGCAGTACGCATAATTTTATTCAACAGCAGCTGGTCACCCTCTTGGGTCTCTCTCCGACAACCACGACTCCTTTACGCATGAAGGTCGGTAATGGTCAGCAATTGGACTGCGACTCAGTCTGCCAAGACGTACCCATTTCCATTCACGACACGGTCTTCGTTGTTGACTTGCATGTCCTTCCAATCTCAGGAGCTAATGTTGTGCTTGGGGTACAGTGGCTCAAATCTTTAGGCCCCGTCCTCACCGATTACAATACCTTGGCAATGCAGTTCTTCTACAATCACAAACTGGTCCAATTACAAGGGGATATTGATGCTTCCATGAACCCCCTGTCTCCATCCCAATTTCGTCGTCTCTATCGCAAACAAGGTCCTGGGTTTTATTATCATATTACCATGCTTCCTCAGTCACCACCCGAGTTGACTGAGCACATTCCTGATGCATTTCGACCCTTGCTCTTGAAGTATGAAGCCTTATTTCAGCCTCCACAGACCTTACCCCCCCCCCCTCGTGCCACTGATCACCATATCCACCTCTTACCTCAAGCAACCCCAGTTAATGTGAGGCCTTACCGGTACCCTCACTACCAAAAGCACGAGATTGAGACCCAGGTAGACGCCATGCTCCAACAAGGCTTAATTCAACCCAGTACTAGCCCGTTTTCATCCCCTGTTTTGTTGGTAAAGAAACACAATAGATCATGGCGGTTTTGTGTGGACTACAGGGCCCTGAATGCCCTCACGATTCGTGATCGTTTTCCGATACCCACCATTGATGAGCTTCTTGATGAGTTGGGTGGTGCATGCTGTTTCTCGAAACTCGATCTTCTTCAGGGATACCATCGAATTCGAATGCACCCTGATGACATCCCTAAGACAACTTTTCGGACACATCACGGGCATTATGAATTCAAAGTTATGCCGTTTGGGCTCTGCAACGCCCCATCCTCTTTTCAGGCGACCATGAACATGTTATTCCGGCCATATCTCTGTCAGTTCATCATCGTTTTCTTCAATGATATTCTGATTTACAGCAGCTCTCTCGAAGATCATTTGCTTCATCTTGATATTGCTTTTCAGGTACTCCTCGACAACCATTTTGTTCTGAAAATTTCTAAATGCTTCTTTGGTCAATCTCAGGTTGAGTACTTGGGACACTTAGTTTCCCATAAAGGTGTCGAACCTCTGGCTACGAAAGTCACTGCCATTATCCACTGGCCTTCACCTCGATCAACTAAGGCTCTCCGCAGTTTTTTGGGCCTTGCGGGCTTTTACCGGAGATTCATTAAAGGGTATGCAACAATAGCAGCCCCATTGGTTAAAGCCACTACAATTGGTTCATTTCAGTGGACCGAGGAGGCCTAACTCGCATTTGATCATCTCAAATCTGCCTTGTCTTCAGCTCTGGTGCTGGCTTTGCCGGATTTTAAATTGCCTTTCACGGTGGAGACCGACGCTTCGGGGGTGGGCATGGGGGCAGTTCTATCCCAGCAAGGCCACCCCATTGCCTTCTACAGCAAGCCATTTAGTGAGAAGCTGCTTCGTTCATCCACTTATGTTAGGGAGTTGTTCGCGATTACTGCGGCCGTGAAAAAATGGCGCCAATACTTCTTGGGCCATCATTTCACCATCATCACAGATCATCGGAGCCTCAAGGAGCTCCTCACCCAGGTTATTCAGACTCCAGAACAGCATTTATACCTTGTAAGACTTATGGGGTACGATTACGAGATACAGTATCGCTCCGGCAGCCACAATCCGGCAGCTGATGCCCTTTCTCGTTTACCAGAACACGGGCCCTCTGTTTCATTATTGCTTTCGGTCACTGGCCCTCACTTCTTGACTGAGCTCCACCATCAGTTTGAAGCTGATTCCACTTATCGCCAACGCCGAGATGACATTCGTAATTCCCCAGAATCTCACCCTGACTTATCCATTTCTGGTGCTCTGATCCTGTATCGTGGCCGCATTTGGCTCCCTCACAATTTTCCATTGATCCCCACCCTGCTCACTGAGTTTCATGCTACCCCCACTGGGGGTCATGCCGGCATCGCCAAGACTCTAGCTCGTGTTTCAGAGAACTTTTATTGGGAAGGACTTCGTGCCGACGTCACCCAATTCGTGAACAAGTGTGTGGACTGCCAGTACACAAAGTACGAAACAAAGAAACCAGCTGGTTTGCTCTGCCCGTTACCGGCGCCCCATCGTCCTTGGGAGGATCTCTCCCTGGACTTCATTG
Source organism: Glycine max (assembly GCF_000004515.6). Taxonomy (NCBI): domain Eukaryota; kingdom Viridiplantae; phylum Streptophyta; class Magnoliopsida; order Fabales; family Fabaceae; genus Glycine; species Glycine max. The sequence goes on from NW_024464821.1 coordinate 16,429, forward strand.
TCGGGCTTCCACCCTTCCATGGCAACACAGTCATCTTGGTCGCTGTGGATCGCTTCTCCAAAGGAATCCACTTGGGCATGCTTCCCCAACATCACTCTGCCTATTCGGTTGCTGTTCTGTTCATTAACATCGTCGTCAAGCTTCACGGGGTACCTCGGAGTTTAGTCTCTGATCGCGATCCGTTATTTGTCAGCCAATTTTGGAGGGAACTCTTCGAATTAAGTGGCACTCACCTCCGTATGAGCTCTGCCTATCACCCGCAGAGCGATGGCCAAACCGAGGTCCTCAATCGTGTTATTGAGCAGTACCTCCGCGTGTTTGTTCATCATCGGCCACGATCATGGGGAAGGCTGCTTCCGTGGGCAGAGTGGTCCCACAATACTTCGTGGGTTGCAGCCACTGGCACCACTCCTTATGAGCTGACCTTTGGAAGAAAACCTCCCAATTTTCCTAATTACCTGCAGGGTTCATCTTCCATTGCTGCCGTAGATGAGTTGCTAACTGACCGTGAGGAAACTTTTCGTGCTATTCGTAAGAAATTACTAAAGGCACAGGCCTTCATAAAAGCCTATGCTGACACTAAACGACGAGAGGTGACCTATGCTATTGATGATTGGGTCTTACTCCGGCTTCGCCCTTATCGTCAACTATCAGCCCGGGATTCTCAGGCTACTTCCGGCAAATTGGCCAAACGGTTTTATGGCCCTTTTAAGGTTCTCGAAAAGATTGGTGGGGCTGCATATCGTTTACAACTCCCAGAGGGCACCAAGATCCACCCAATTTTTCACTGTTCCTTACTCAAGCCATTTCGAGGTGTTCCTGATGATGTTAAGATAGCCACTCTACCAGCTACATTTATTGATGATCAACCACTCATCACCCCAACAGCTATTCTTGACTACTGCAAGTCCTCCACTAATCCCGCCAATTGGGAAGTCTTGGTTCAATGGGATGGTCTTTCTCTCGACGACACATCTTGGGAGGATTGGGACCAGCTTTGTCAACAATATCACCTTGAGGGCAAGGTGATTCTCCAAGGGCCACGGGGTGATAGAGAAGCAGATCATAACACACAAGCAGGAGCAGATATTCACGAAGAGGTGCAAACAGCAACAGAGAAACAGGACACAGGGGTGCTAGTAGGAAACAAGCCCAAGAGAAGAATAGCTAAGCCTACATACCTCAAAGACTACGTTTGAGGGTGAATTGGGGAAATTAGTCAATTAGCCTTGCTTGGAACTTGTCGAGTAGTAGGAGACAAGCATAACAAACTCTGATCCTGTAATATCCTCTAGGCACAAAAAGACATACATTCTGTTATTAAGGATTAGTATAAATAATACTTGTAATAAATCAAGCAAGGCAATGAAGAATTATCCTTTCTGAATTTTTCTGTGTGGGAGGTACCTGGTCCTCGAAACCAGGTTTACATTTCTGCTTGTAACAGGTAAGCTGAAAACTAGGAAGCCAATTGGAACCAACTTTTAAAGTGAAATTGTTCCCTGATGCATGAAACTCCTTCAAGCTTGTAAGATTTGCAAGATCATCTTCCTTGACAACTCCTTGAAAATTATTGCCATCAATACGCAGAGATGACAATTTAGAGAGTGATCCAATACTTTCAAATGGATTTCCACTGAATTTATTAATAGACAGATAGAGATATCTTAATGATGAAAGTTTTCCAAATGATCTTGGAAGAGCACCACCAATTAAGTTGTTGGAAAAATCTAGCATGTCAATATTTTTAAAAGCCCCAATTTGATCTGTCAGATTGCCTGAAAGTTGTGAACTCTGATCTGCAAGTGTTGTGAGTCCATGGGATATACAAGGAGCAAGAATTTCTAAAAGTTCATTAACCTGTTGGTTGAGTTTGAGATATGATAAACCTATCTCCCTTAAGTTGCAGAGATTAGCCAAAGAAGTTGGAATGGTTCCTTCAAGTAGATTATATGACAAATCAAGTTCAACAACAGAAGTCAAATTTCCCAGGGCATCACAAATAGTCCCATGTAAGTTGTTGTCCATTAGGTTCAGGAACTTGAGACGATGAAGACCGTATAAGCAATCAGGTATAGAAGATGAGAATGAATTGAAAGACAAGTCAAGATTTTGAAGAAGTGTGAGGTTTCGAATACCACCAGGAATCGGACCTTGGATTTCATTACCCCATAATTGAAGAGAAACAAGTTTATTCAATTTGAGTATCCACTTGGGGACAAAAGAAATGGCAGGGGAATAACTAGTACGGGAAAGATCGAGAATTTGCAGAGATGAGAAGTTGAGCAAGGATGGTTCATTATAGTGAGGGAGTGTGCATCCTGACAAATATAGGTGGGTCAAAGAAGGAAGAGATTGGAGAGTGTGTAGCCAATCAAATGCTTTGGATAGGTTTGCATTTCTTAAACTTCATGCACACACTCTCTCTGCAAGGTAACCTAAACAACCAGAGCTCCACAAGCACAACAATATAAATAATGGAGGAGGAATTCATGTTCATGCAACGCATATATGAAACAACTTAATTGTATAAGTGCTTCTTGCTTGTGCATATTAAACTTACTTCTTTCTATTATTTATACTGCCGCAACCACCTTTCTTTCTTCATTCTTGTTTCTTTTTTAATTCACAAAATGATATTTTTCTTATATATGAAAAAGGGCTAGTTTTCATCGTCATAATTTGAAATAGGTTGTTGTGTCGTCTATTAATTTCTAATTGTATTTGAATCAGGAAATTGTTCTCTTTTTAATATAAAAATTAATTAGTGAGATACAAAGAAGTGTGAAATATAATGCTTGTTTAACTTGGTCTACCATAATTACAGAGATCATAATTTTTTCTTTTATAAGTCTTGCTTCAAACTTCTCCATGTATCGTAGCTATTTTATTGTTAGACTAATAATGCGTATATAGAATATACCATAGAAGGGTTTGCATTTAAAATTTTATTCCACTAATGGTGGTGGTTGCAGAATGCACAGATATGTAGAGGTATATATGTCTACAACGAGCCATTTAGGATTAAAAGTGTCTAATCACACCACCATTATTTTGCACTAGTTTATTTTATTTTGGTTTAACTACCCTTTTAGTCCTGATAGTTGTGATAATTTTTCTTTTTAGTCCCTATAGTTTTAAACATTTATTTTGGTTCCTATATTTATAATTTTTTTACCTTTTGGTCCTCGGCAGGAAGTTTCAACTCACTCATAAACATGAACAAAATTAATAAAAATAGGGAAGCAAGCTCAGGCACAACTGAACTGCAATGGAGGTATGGGACAAAGCCACTACACATTCCATTATTCTTGAGTCTGCCACCGACCCCTGCAAGCTTAGCATTTGCCAATTGCCATGATGTAATCTCCTTCTTCATTGTCTCTCATCAAGTTGGAGTGGTATCATAGCATTGAACTAAGTTGATCGTTCTAATGGTAGTTTGTGCCTTCATGGTTGGGATGATGTTGCAGGTTCCGGTTTGTTGTTGAGGGAAAAGATGATCAGCCACGTCTCGTGTGTGCATAAGAGAGTGTCTTTGCCCTCTCCACAACCTTTGTTTCAACAATTGACGTTAGTCGAAACTTGATGGTGAGAATCAAAAGAGTAAAAAAAAAATGTGTTTAATTCATAATATATATTCGACCATTGACAAATTTTTTCTTCAAAGAAAATCTTTAATATTTAAAAAATTTTATTTTAAATCTCCATCGTTAAATAATGACGTACCTTCAATATTTATTTGAAACTTGTCTTCCACCCCGTCTCCCTCAAGCTCTCCACATTCACACACATATGAACACTAAGCTCTAGACAAAAATAAATAAATAATCACGAGAAATAATATATAACTCTTTAGTGGAATAAATAAATAAACACTAAGCTCTCCACATTCACACACATGAAATGATCCAGACTAAGTTAACAAACTAAATGATCTTCTTCCGTGAGTTCACAATGAAACCACAGAATTTATTTTCATCCACTAGTTTCCTTCCCAAATGTTTTCTAAAACATAACACACTACAGAACCTTCTAATAATTTTTTTTTTAAAAAAAAAACCAACATTTTACATGTAGCACCACAACTTAACAATTTCTAGCTACAACCCTGCTCTGTATACTCATTCTAAACTTGTTCCATAGACTATAATATAATCTATCTCCACTCATTCATTCATCAAGATTGAAAAATGGATTCAAATGCTTGTCTACCACACTTGCTAGTGTTTGCAATAACATTGGTATTGGTTAGTCATGCAATGGGAGATTCAGCTCAAGACAAACAGAGATGTGCAGAATCCCTAACAGGTGTTACAACGTGTCTGCCATATTTGGGTGGTGACACGAAAGCACCCACAGCAGATTGTTGCAGTGGTCTCACACAAGCCATGAAGACCAACAAGAAGTGTGTCTGCGTTATTCTCAAAGACAGGGATGATCCTGATCTTGGCTTAAAGATTAACATGACAATTGCTGCTGGTCTCCCTTCTCTTTGCAAAACACCTGATAATTTCTCAGTGTTCTGGTATCTTCAATTTCAAATTAAGTCTTCCTTTTTTCTTAAAGAACACTACACTACAGTGTTATGTTTCCATTTCCTATGCAATGAATGATCTATAAGTCTTGTTAGTGGTGGCCATATAAAAACTTATGTTTTTATCTTTCATTGTTTGATGATAACCTGTTTTTAATAGGAAAAAAAAAGTCTTTATTTCTATTTTCAAAAACTATTTTTAGTTTTCAAGATACAACTAAACTAGTTCTTCAGACTGTTTGGTGGAGAATGATGTGAGACACAGAATGTGGAATTGAGAGGGAACTTGAACAAGATTAAAACAGAAGAAGCAGAGAAAACGTTTTCCCGATGTTTTTGTTTTTTTGGATTTTAGAACACTTATTTTGGATACGATTCTCCAAACTTATATATTTTGGAAGAGAAATTGATTACTAAGTAGTCTAAAATTATTTTATAAAACAGTTTCTTAACTGAGAATACTCAGACCCTAAATCTTCCAATTTTAGTATATTTCTAAAAAAAAAATCAGAATATTTGTGGTCTAAGTTTTATCATTATCAAGCCTTTCATTTTCCTTAAAGAACAAAAGAGTGTCACATTCCATTTACTATGTAATGAATGGTCAACAAGTCATGTACTTCAAAGTTTTCTACTTTTCTCATTCGTAACTGGACAATAACACATTTTAAAGGGGAAAACAAGGGCATCTAAATCTGCCAATTTTACTTTGTTTGTGTATCTGTTATCTCTGAGTTTTCAACTCCGAAGTTAAAAATATTTGAGGTTTGATTTTTCTCAAGAAATTCTTGTTTTAAATTATTTGATCAGCACTTCTGCACTTGGATCCTAAATCACCTGAAGCTCAAGCTTTTAATCAAATTCATCAGAAATCCAATGGTGGTTCTATCCGTCCTTCGCCCACTCCTTCTGGTAGTGATCCTTTCAACAAAATATTTCATTTTTGGAATTTATTTTTGACATTGACTTTTGAGTTTCAATGGTGTAGTACTAAATTTTGCATTTATTTTTAATGTGTTCTTTTGTGCATTCAGTTGAAGGAAGTTCCCAGAATGGTAGAAAGCAGGGGACAGATGAAACGGCCACAGCTAAGAATAGAGAATCTTATATCGGGAAGAGATTGTTAGAAAGTTTGGTTGCAGTTGCAGGGCTTCTAATTTGGCTTTCATGAGCTTAACTCAAATATTACCTATATATTACCATTTTCATATCACGTTGAAATGTAAACCATTGATGAGTTGATAGTGTAAAAAATATTTACACTCTTGAGTGTATTAAATCTCTGACAGACTCACAAAAGACATTATTGCAAAACCTTATTGGAGATTTATTTTTGTGAGCACTTTGCCTTTAATCTCATACAACTATATGCTTGTTACACAAATCTTATTGTACGTTCAGTCCTAAAAGTCTTTTATCTCTAATAAGTAATAACGACTTGTTGTAATAGAAATTAAAATCTTATTATTTTTTTTTTAATTACACTTGAGGATGATTTTGGTATCCCACTTTTCAATTGCTCGGTTCGTTCCCATATTTTCAAATTTTACAAATTTGATTCATTAGTTAACTTGATATCCAATCTTTGATGGAGATGTTTATGAGGCTATATGTGAAAATAGAGTGTTGGCATGGATCTCAACTTTTAATTCCTCAATTTTGGTTGCCATATTTTTAAAATTATGCGATTTTGGAGCATGAGTGTTGTTTTTCAAATATACCAATACTACTCAGGGATTATGCATGGGAATCTTCTTACATGTATACTACTATGAATTATGTTGTCTGCTTAAAGTTGTAGCAGAAAAATACAGGTAATTTTGAAGGAGGCGAAATGCATTTCAGAAGAGAATAATTGAGATAATGTGGAGCATTTACCTTGTAGCATTTCCATTTTGAAAAATAATAAGTTTCTAACATTACAAAATTAACAAACTAATTTTTTTTTCTCGTAAAGCCTAAAACTCATAATCCGTCAAGCATGATATGGTTTCTTTAGCCAAGTACAAGATAATCTAGATTCTACTTGTATCCTCCCAAGATATTCTAAGAATGAATGAATTAAGTTGAATATGGAAAAAAAAAATATTCATTAAGATGTTATGGTTTGATTATCGCAGTAACTTTTCTCCCATGATTCAACTTGTTGAATTGAGCTTTCCTTTCTCTGTGATGTTGCATACAAAGTTGGAGGGTCAAAAGGGGCAGGCATGGTGCAAGGGTCGGTATTTGCAGGAACCTTGACCAATGATTCCATCATAAATTTCTTTACTGATCCTTCTGCTCCACAAACCATTGACTCCACACATAGTTCTGTAGCATTAGCACTTATGGAGGGTTTGTATCTGAAGAGTTTAGCATATGAATTCAGGAGATGAAACATGTAGTCGTACACGTAGAGTGGTAGAGTCACATGACAGAATGTATTTTTGACTGACTGACCAAGCAGAACCTTCAATGTACACCTTATATCTGCACGATCATGATTGAATTGAAACATTTATTTATTGATAAACTGAACATATATATCCAATAACAAAAATATATTATTACATATAATTACAACTGAAGCATGGATGGACAGTTTTAATGTTATACCTATAAGTGCATTGACTTGGCAAGTCTGATTTGTTGAACCCCTCTTGTAATTCTCGAAACCAATCCTGAAACAAAATTTTCATTTGTCAAGAAGGAAGCTATATATGTGGCTTTATTGTGAGTCAATTAATAGACAAAATATATTGTCCAGAAGGAAAAAATCAGTAATGTTCAATAACAGGTTATTTCCTTTGATTTTGAATGTACTTTTAAGTTGTGTATTAATAAAAGATTAAAAGTTAAAAAAGTGTATAATGTTATATACAATATTGCTACTGGCCATTGTCTTGCTTGAATTTGCCTGTTATTTCTAGTTTCTGCACACCATGTGCTTAAGCCAATTTTATATAATGAAACTTTTGCTTATAAGAAATATTACATACAAAATTAATTTTTTCATATCCAAATAATAAAACTACTTTCAATAAGTGTAATCAAACAAAGCTAATAAGAAGTGTGATACCTGGGCAAATAAACGAGCATTCCAATCTTGATTTTCAGAAACATTGCATTTCATGAGGTCTTGTCTGGTTTCAGCAACAGCTGGATTACCTTTCCAGTAAGCATAAGGCTCTCTGTTCAGCCATGGTATCCTCGTAGTGCCTTCTTTCAATTCTCCCAACAAAATATGCCATGGCTTTATATTAATCTCTGCCCTGTGCACCACACATACAATACTTTTTACTTATTTAAAAATTAAGGTCGCGTTAGGGGTGATTGTCAATTTTCAATTTTCCATTTTAAAATATAATTTCGAAATACAAACATGTTCAACAAAAATTGCACTAAGTTGATTTTTTACATCTTTCTGAAATGGTTTTTATCACATATAACAAACAATAAAATTTTGTTTAATTTATTGATTATTGTTTATGTTTTAACCTTTACTGTTTTTTATAATATTTTTTTAATTATTTTTATTATGTTTAATTCTTTTTTATTTATTTTTGTGTCAATATTTTTTTAATATTACATGATTTTATATTGGATTGTGATAAGATTAAATATTTAAATTATTTTATCTATTCAATAATTTTTTAAAATCTAAAAATTAAAATAAACTGAAACTAAAAACTCCAAACATAAACTGAGTTTAATTTTTAATGATTTTGAAACCGAACACAAAGAACTACTTCTAGAATTGTGTCCTAAACAATGTAATAAAAATATAATTCTATTGTATATTTGTATAACAAAATCATATTTATGTAAAAAGAATATTTCTAGAATTTTCTAATTTTCTACCCACATGGGTAATGTGAATAGCAATATAAAATCCTACTTAGCCCACTACGATAAACAAATTTTGAAAATTTTCACTCATAAATGGACTCCTTTAGATGTCCACACATAGGTCCTTCTAGAGAATGACAAATTGAAAGGTACCAAAAAAAAAGGTTTTGATATAATAATCACATGCTAAAAGGTTAATTTGTGTATTGTGAATTATTGATTTTGTTTATTATATATCCTTTTTCTTTTTTTTTCCAAATTTTAATTATTTGGCAGTTTTACACTGATGACAAAATATTTGTAATACCTTAACGTTTTATCACATGATTTTTACGTCATAACCCAAGTGAAAAATCATATGATTATCGCATCATCATTATTTAACAGTGGTTTTTTATTTATGAAAGTGACTGAGCAATGACAAACAGAATTATAGATTAAGACCGCCCAAAAGATAATTGAGAGACTAATAATCACTTTCGTAGAAGGATGAAGAACTAAAAGTTGATAAAATTCAAATTCTTAACCATTCATTTAAAGAGTCAGAATCTATCACACTATTCAGACCAATCAGTACTAAAGAACAATTTATAAATATTAACCAAAAATAATGAAAGCTGGCTACACTGGTTTTCAATGGGAAGAGTCTGAGAAACTACTTAGTATTGAGGGAATGGAGCAATGGCAGGTTCATCTGAGAGATCTACATCATCAAAAGGTTGTGGAGAAATTGAAGAGAGTGCACAGGTCCTGCAGCCACCATACCTGAGCTTTTGATCTCACCCATTTGTCGACCAGCATTTGCACCTTCTGCTACACCGCACACAATTTGGGAAGAAACATGAAAGACAAAACTTATAATTTGTTAGACAATTTATTATCGTATATCATTTTGTGTGTTCA
>NW_024464822.1:0-10607 GCF_000004515.6 Glycine max
TCTTGAAAAGTCTCATTCTTCTTCTTCGTTACCACCTATGAGGTCACTCCAACACATATTTTTAAAAGGCTTATTTTCGCAAACACCACCTCATTTCATTAGTAAAAGAATCAACTCTGAATATAAATATATTTGTATACCTTTTTAAACTACCTTTTAAAAATATTGGCTATAAGAAAACCGCATCATGTCAGTTACTTGAACTCTGCAAGTACTCTTACGCACTAGGCTTTAGCTAATCTGAAAAGCAAATTGTATTCCACAAGACAATGCATGCTCTTTCAAAAAAGCTACTTTAATAAATGATATGAAATTATTGGATATTCAATAAACATTTGCCTGAGAGCAACTTGTTATTCAACAAGACAATGCATGCTCTTTCAAAAACGCTACTTTAATAAGTGATATGAAATTATTGGATATTCAATAAACATTTGCCTGAGAGCAACTTGTTATTATAAAATAATTTGTTCACATAAACAACTTGTATATACACTGAATGGTTTCTTTGTTGCGTTCTGTCGGTCTTAAAATAATTATCTTATAGCAATAAAGTAAATTCTTTAGGGAAATCTCACACTTGATGATTACATTTCTTCTATTAGGAAAGTCAGTTCTCTACTTTTATGCACAGAACAGAGCTTTCTATATCTTCCCAAAAATGTTTTAAATACTTATGTCGAGCATAATTATCGTAGCCACAGATAATTCTTCAACTCGAGGACGCTGCTCATCTGCATTAACACTCCTCGAAATACGCTGCATTTTAATTGAAAGACATGGAGGCGAACCGAGAATTGCGAGAATATGCAAACTAAGGGAAGCGGAAATCAATAAAGCCAGCATAAGTGGCAGGTGCCAAGTGGCAAGTACCAGGGCGCGACTTGTCGACACTGTCCCGCTCTGCTCCTCGGGCTGGCTGCCTGGATCCAGCTGCCTCCTGCCTGCCTGCTGCATGCGTCCTAATGAAATATTCATTATAATCGATAATTCCGCAAAGGGGCCGCGAGCGTTGCCAGCAACAGCAGACACACAAATGCGCTGGGGCATGGGGCATGGCGGCATAATAAGCAGTCGCCGCCGCATTGGTCGCGCCAAATTGGGTAAATGCCGTCTGCCAGTCTCAGTCGCTATGTTTTGGGCAGCACCAAATAAAATTCCAATATTTTGCCAAAAATTTATTCGCGTCTTTCATCCTTCTTGTTCGCCGCAAACAGGCCAAATGGCGAGCGCTTTCAGCTGCCACATAAATCGCGATGCTACGCTTCGTGCCCAGGCGCAAGTCAACTAGATTTTGTTTTCTACATACTTAGCGAATTTATTTATACGAAGTACCTACAATGTGGGGTGTGTGTGATAAGCAGAGGTCAGCTTGTTTCCAGGAATATGAGATTATTGAAAAATTAATAGACATGCTTAGGCACGTGGGCAAAGTTTATAGCAAAAGCTCCAAAAATACCTGCGTGCAATAGATATTGACTAACAGTCAGGTATTTCACAATTATTAAAATATTTGGGGTCGCGGCTATTACGTTACAGGGCAGTGCTTATGAATTATCTCTAAAGAAGCTGTAAAGCCAACAGAAACGCCCACCTGGTGTCTCTTGATTTGTTATCATGAAAAAGTGAATAGATGCTTAAACGGGTTCATTAACTGATTGATACTAGAAGTGGCATTTGCATCGATTGGACCTTATGGAAGCTATATATCATATATAGCTTTTATCTTGGACTACATACAGCAAAGACAAATCTACATATAAAAGATCTCTATGCTCACATGGATGAACAGAAAGACGAATGCATCGATTCGTCTCTTGCTTCTGCCACGCCTGCTTCTACCTATTGCTTGCATTAATCAATAAAGCATTAAAATGTATTTTTAATTAACAAGCTTTACAAAACAAATAAATTGATTATAAACTTTTCAATGCAAGTGCTAGAAATACAGTCCACTGACTGACTCCCAGACCTCGACTGTACATTCGCAAAATAATTCTGATTCCCATGCCTGGAATATAAAACGGTGGAATTAAAACATTTAAAGGCAATCCTAGGGATATCTCAGCTTTCAAGCCTAATATTTTACGGAATTGAAATTTATTTATAGTAATTATAAATTTAAAATCCCAGTAAAATGAAGAGAAAAATCTACATTTAAAGTCAGTGCCACGATGTACACATATAGTGTATATTTTTAAAATTATTCCCACTTTCTGCTTCCAAAATCTTTACTTTCCAAGCGCATCTTTACTTTAAGCCCTTTCCTTACATGGTCTAGTGACAGTTCTATATCTGTGAGTGCTCTACACTTCCAGTCGACCAATATATAGTTTGTTTACTGTACTGGCTCACAAAGTGGCCCTCATTTAAATTCATACGTTTTTCAATCTGATCAATGTTTTTTCCTGTATTAATCAAACCTTTCATAAATCGTTATTATGCTATGAACTATTGATAGTTAATGAGTTTCAGTTTATTTCATTTTATTTTAACATAAGTAATTAAAAGTAAGAAAAATAAATATTAGAATAATGCAGCTTTTTAATGAAAAATGTTTTTTTTCCCAATTTTAATCAATGAATAAAATTTGATCTAGGAATAAACACAGATCCTATTTATAGGACTTAACTCCTTTTGATAACTATTTGTTTAACTTAAATCATTTGGACTCAACCCTTTGTTTGATAACACCTTCGACTCAATAGTTCAATGCGGTAGAATCGATGAAGGGTCGTTGAGCCGAGCTTTGAACTCTGTTTACGAGGGCAGACTCCAAAAGTGTACCGATAACATATAATCAGCATCAGATATGTTATGTATATCTTTCTTGAAATATTGCCTTTCTAAAAACGATTGGCCTTAAACGCGTCGATGTATGACAACAACAAAAATAAAACTACAGGTGCACAAATATATTACTTATAATCATCAGAAGAACTGCTAGAAATTATTTTGTAAATTGAATCATCTAAAAATATTCACTTCTTTTTATTTTTTTTTTTTTTGATTTACTGGGCTTTAGCATATGTATATATTGAATGTATGTTGCATTTCTGCAACAAATATGCTGGAGGTGATAATTTAATCTTTATAAGCAAAGGTCTTTGTCAAATAAATCAAACATTAACAAAATGTTGTGAATGAACATCAAATCCTTTGAAAACATTTATAAACATATTTAATTAAAGTAAATATTCGTGGAATTCGTGTTAAAAGACAGTGGAAAGCCCACTCTTCTTGAGAGAATCCTGTGCACTTGGAATATACACATTTTTGCACGGCTTTGATTTAACACGGTTTGAAAATTAATCATTTTATATATGGTTACACGACTTTATTCCATTTTGCATAAGACAACATTTGAACTTGAGCTCTCTTTCGGAAATCACAAAATGTACGGGAAATTAGCCAAATAAATTGGCGATAAAATCATGTGTACATATGATCAGGTCGCAGAAATCGAAAGAGGGAACGTTTCAGATGCTTATCCAATAAATATCAAGCTCTTTTCTAAAATATGTATAGAAACAAATCCATATAAATGGTATGTTGCAAATATGCATCACGGCCAAACAAAGCGTTAATCAATTACATACTTCAAATACAAGGAACACTTTTATTTGCCTTGTCAGTTATTTTGGAAGAGTCCATCTTATGTTGCCGCCACATTGAATGAGGAGTGTTGGTAAATTTATGCCCATATTTATCATACAAGTATGTCCTTTATTCGGCCATATTCTCTCTTCCATTCGCTTCGAATATACTGACTGGCCATTAAAAATTCTATTAAAAGTTATTTACCGCAACTCTGGTCCATTGAATGCGGCAAATATGCGAAGTACATTTGTATGTGTATGCATGTGTGTGTGTGTGTGTGTGTACTACAGTGCCAGTACTGTGGTGTGTTTGCTTTGTGTGTGTGCGTGTACGTGTGTGTGTGTGTCTAAAAGCGTTCAAAACTCAAACAAAAGCAACAGAGTAAAGCCATTGTCTATACATGTTCATAAATAAGAAATGCAGCAAAGTTGTTGTTTTTCTGCTTCTACTGTTAGGCCAGGCGAGGGCCAGTGACAATAAATTTGCATACACAGCAACAACAACAACAGCAGAAATAACAGCTATAATGACAGTACTTCCGCTAGATGGCGCAAGTGTCCCCTTAAACAGGAAGCCCTGTAAAGTCAGTTTATATGCAGATAAGCATAATTGATTTCAAATTGGGCGCGCGCTGCCGCAAAGGCGAGTCACAAATATACATATGTACATACATATATATAGTATAATACGTATCTACGTATCTACATATAGCTAGAAGGTTTTAACGTTGGGGTGCTTCTGTCGCTCATTGTCTTTAGCACTGAAGAGTTTAACGTCCTCAGCAATAGACGACGATAGCGCACGTCTGATGTTGCATTAAGTAGTGAGTAGCTGGAGTGCCGAAGACCCCTTTAAAGCCAATCATTAAACACTTGAACATATGTACTATACAAGTATATACATAGATAGAGAAGGCGGCGAGGAGTGCTTGTGCTGGCAACAAAGGCATGCACAGGCGGAACAATTTTTGCTGCCTCAGGAGAAAAAACTGCACAGATAGATGCGACGATAAGCAATGTTGAGATAACGTTGCGCATATCTGCCAGTATATACATACATACATATGTGGGTATGTTTGTATGTGTGTATATAGGCTGGCCAACAAAGTAAAGTTGTTGCTGTTGCTGCTGCTGCTGCTGCTGCGGCTGAGGCTGCTCTGCAAGAGCAAAGTGGAGCAAGGACAACTATTGCTGCAGCAACAACAAAAACTTCGAAAAAAACATGCAAAAAAGAGCGAGAGGAAAACGGTTACATGCCTGTCCACTGCACAAGCACGCACATACACGTATACATTATATACATAGGAACAAACATACTAGTTATATACATATATACAAAGCGCGACATATGTTCAACTATGGATTAGAGATGGCAGCGTGATGACACAGGCATGTCTATATACTTAAGTATGTATACAAGTATACTTGTATGTACATACTTATGATGATCCTTTTTCTGACCAAGACTATTTTTCAAGTCACCATTGCAGGATGTAATGATGTAAATAAAAATCATAATTTAAAAGGCATCCGCATTTTTATGAGTTGCATCCTTACGTTCCTCTTTTATTGGTTTTCAAACAACAACAGAAGATAATTATATATAAATTATGTGTGCAAAGTTTGGTTTAGGTAGCATTTGAAATGAGGACGCTATTGACGTAATTCTGTAGCGGGGGAAGGGGGGAAAAATTCCAAAAAATAAAATAAGCTCGTCCTTTCTCGGACCTAGGAGGATCTGGATGCCAACTTTGGTTATTCTAGCTTTTATAGTTTCTGAGAACCTTGCGTTCATCCAGACGGATGGACACACGGACGGACATGTCTAGATCGATTTCTCGTCATGCTGATTCAGAATATATATACTTTATGGGGTCGGAGATGCTTCCTTCTGTATGTTACATACTTGCACAAACCTAATATACCCTTTTTACCCTACGGGTACAGGGTATAAAAAGAAAGTGTACGTATATATACATATATATAGTATATACTTTGCAAATTAAAAGTATGAATTTCTCACTAGGCACTAAATTTCTCATCTGTACTAAATATGCCTTGGCTAGGAGTAGACCCAGGCTCCGTATGCCAATTTTTATTATACATTACTTTTATAGACATTACTTCATTAAAATCATTTTCGGAAAGAGTGAGATGTTAATGTGTATATATGCTTTATCAGCATGACAAGGCAAGTCGATATAGTAATGTCCGTCTGTCCGTGTTTTTTTTTTTCTGATAGGGGGAACTCACTTCCGCTATTAGTGATTTTTTATATCCCCCTGTTTTAATTTTTCTGTTTTTTTCGACAATTACTTTCGGTTAGTTCTTATGTTTTTGTTTCATCATGATAGTTCAATATTTAAGCTAGTTATAGCCATAAATGTAATCACTGCCTAGCTCTACCGCATTTCCGAGTAATAAGTACATGTAGTATTTATGATTTTTATGTAAAGGGACACTATAGGCTGATATTCCTGAACGCTTTATCGAATAGCTGACCTATGTATGGTGCAATAAAACTGATGTTAATTAACGTAAATGTCATTATAATTGTTATTCTATATATAATAGTCAATCTAATGAACTCAATCAGGTTCATAACACACAGAAATACATACTATACGTTATTAGACCTGAAACGTGGGTTTTAAGAAGTGACTTAATAAATTTATCCAATTCATTTATCGGAATCTGCAATGTTTTCCCTTGAATTAAAAATCAGTTTTTGACGAATAACTTATTCGACTCACCTCACATTTCACGTCCGGCACTCATCTCCAACTCGGTAGCCACATTAGTTGGGCATCAGCTTCCTTGACTGTTGACTGGCCAGCGCACTGGGCCCAAGCCCGCAAAATGAATACGAATACGAGTAGCGTTGTGGTTGTCCTGCCATTCTGTTGCCTCAGAGTCCTTGTACACTGTAGCAACAGCAACAACAGCAGAAGAACAACAATGCTACCTTCATTTGTGTCCTGATTATGACAACTCAAGGAAAATGTTGTGGCAGGCTTTGGGGCGAATGGCAGGCACCGAAATCTCAGTGGAGTCGCTTTCATGTAGCCATCAGTAAAAGCTCTCTCATACACACATGCACACATGCTCACACAGCGGAGGCGCAACTGCAGGACATGTACGTGTACGTGCATGTATGTACGTGTTAATTGCCCGAGTGTGACATGCATGCGGCGCAGATGCCAGAAAGTGTTGCATACTCGCATATAGTATGTTGCTGGGGCAGTTGCAAAAGCAATTCGATTTAATTTCAGTTTATCACAAAGCAAATATCGCGCATAATTAAAATGTTGTCTGCTGTCTGCTGTCGGCTGGCGTCGCTTGGGGACTGCGACACATGGCGTATGAGTGACAGACATTTGTGTGTCACGCATTAAATTACCGCTAATGACTGACATCGCAGTCAGCGTCGCGTCGAGTCGCGTCGGCTAATGGGCGTCCGAGCAATGCAGCATACCTCTGGGCGTCTTTAAAAATTTTCTACCACTTTTTACTTTCAGAGCAAGAAAAGTTCCGTGGCTGTGGTTGTGGCTGCACATTCCCCGCACATTTCAAACGCGACGCCACGCAACGGTGATGTGGGACACATCCCGTACCGGGCAATGCAACAACCCCAACGTTATATACCGTCTGTATCTGATCTATATGGCACGGACGAGATAGAACTGCTGCTGGACGAGATACGTGAACTGGAGCTGGAGCCGGTCTGCTGTCAGCTGGACGATGAGCAAGACTTTGAAATAGCTGGCAGCAGGGCCGGTGAGCTCTCGCTGTCCCTAGAATCGCCCCTCGGCACGTGCACCTCCTGGGACTCGCACGCCAACTATAAACAGCGCAACGGCCATACACCGCTGCCATGGGGCGTCGCCCTACACTGTGATCCGCAACACTTGAAATCGCCTACAGGGATTGTGCGCATACTACTGGTGGTAAGTAATGCGTGGATTAGTCTTAAGTAGTACCTTTTATTATATAAACTCAAAATTGTAATGTGTTATGATCTTTAGTTTTTTTGCCAGTTGAATTGCGTTCAAGAATGTGTCACCTTCCTTCCGGTTATGACATAGTTAGTTAGAATCGTATCTTGTTCCATTATATTTTCAATTGTTCTTCTTTTAAATACTCATATTATTTTGATAAATAACCAGAATGTTAAAAAAAATTTGTTTTATTAGCGCGCGTACTTTTTTATGATGTTGAATTATGAAGCTCAAGTATTTGTAATATACATACATATATAGGCTGTTGTATAGTAATGAGCTATCACGAGCGATCTAATTTGTTTTTTTTTTTTTTGCTTTTTTTTAAATTAGTTTTTAATTAATTCCAAACTCCTTAACTCGGTTAAGTTTTATCTTTTTATATTGGTAGATCTATTCGCGCCTCTGACCACATTTGGTTGTGAGACGGGCCTTAGCTAGCTAAATGGCAAATAATACAATATAATTTATTTAATTTGATAATATATATTTATCAGATATTATTATAATTTAATTACATTTTTCCCACTTAGGCTCTCCGAGCTTATAAGGTTTTTTTTAATAATTTTTATATGCTCTTTTCCCATGTCGGCTGTCAATGTTTGTTGACATACATTTAAATAAATAAATAAATACAATTTTCAAAGAAAGCAGCTACGAACCAACAACTTTTTGTGGAAGCCATACCATTTACATAGTTTATCCATTTTCGGCCCACACTCGTTTGCCAGAATTCTGCCAAACTTTTAATTGTGTGCCTCTGTAACTATTTATATTAAAAATGAAATAGGTCGATTTTAGGTACACATTAAAGCAAATGACATTTTTATACCCTGTACCCAAAGGGTACAAGGGTATATTAGTTTTGTGCGAGTGCACATGGAACACACAGAAGGAGGCTTGGTAGACCCCACAAAGTATATATATTCTTGATCAGCATGACAAGCCGAGTCGATATAGCCATGTCCGTCTGTCTGTCCGTTTGTCTGTCCGTCTGTCTGTCTGTATGAACGCAAGGATCTCCGAAAGTATAAGAGCTAGAATAACCAAACTTGGTATACAGATTCTCCTGAGACCGAGAAAGGACGAGTTTGTTCATTTTTTCTGACCCCCCCCCCCCCCCCCCCCCCCCTATTAACGATTTTCTATAACTCCCGTAATTCTTGGAATTTTGAACTAACTATTTGGTAGTCACATTAGGTTCGTAATTATATATCCGTATACCAAGTTTCATTATGATAGAATGATCGGAAAGAAAGTTATAGCCATATAACTAGGCCCAATGCACACATACATACATATGTACAAGTACACAACGCGCATAAGGCACGATTCTGATGTAAATGTAAATGTATGTATGCATGCATGGAATATTTTATATTTAATTTAGTTAATTAATTAAATTAATTTAGTTAATTAATTAAATTAAATTAATTAATTAATTTAATTACTTTTTTGTGGGGTGGTACAGGGTATTTAAGAGTTGAGCCTGCTCGACTTTAGCATTCCTTTCTTGTTAAGTATAAGTCCTGTTTTATATAGGGAGCAGGTCAATTCATATATAGTAGCTAGCAGATAAACTATTAACTATAGTAATAGATTGGTTTAGTTTAGATTAATTTCATTCAGCTTTTGCCGCACGAAGACCGGAATCATGGAAATCTCATCCTTGGGAATATTCATTTAAATCGCATGCACATATACTGCTAGCACTTAAATGATCAGCTTCCAGAAAAGTTGTATAATTCGCAATACTTATCAGTTGAGAATTAGACCACAAAGGTCTATGCTTAACATTTTGCTTACCTTTTATTATGAGATACGAAAGTAGCTAACTTTCAACTTATTATATTTGATTATTAAAAATGCAAATCTTGTCATTGCCTTGCAGTTATCCTCGGCTGCCTGCCTTGCCTGCGAATGCTCCGCGGGCACCGTGCAGGTGGGCCTCTTTCTACTGCCACTCATTGGACGCCTAAGGCTGATGGTCTTCTGTGCGCTCTTCTCACTACTCATCACATGTCTCATGCTGTTTCTGGATATATCGCATATAGCGCTCATGTTTCCATTCAATTGGACGAAAGTGGTCAGTATGCTCGCGAAAATTGCATCTAAAAGCCAGTTTAAATTGCATTTTAATTCCACAGAATACGTGGATGTACCTGAGTATTGGTTTGATATTGATTTTGAGCTCCACGCTGCTTGTTCACATGGTGCTCTACGCCACAGAGTACACTTGGGTATCGAAGCACTCAAAAGACACACTCCTGGCCACGGGCGTAAGTAACCGAAAAGG
Source organism: Glycine max (assembly GCF_000004515.6). Lineage (NCBI taxonomy): Eukaryota > Viridiplantae > Streptophyta > Magnoliopsida > Fabales > Fabaceae > Glycine > Glycine max. The sequence continues at coordinate 9,894 of NW_024464822.1, forward strand.
AATTATTCATTGAGCTTTCAATTTATCTTTCCACTTGTATGTTCAAATAAACAGATAATAGGCTACGTGTGCGCCTTGGAGGCTCTACTACTTTCGGGAATCGCCTCCTGGCCCTGGACTCAGTATCGTCAGGTGCCGGACGATGTCAGCGAACTGTTTATCGAGGATCGGGAAATGACGCCTATGAGTCCGCTGAACAGCACAGACCTACAGCCGGGCAACAACCACTCGCCGTATCAGCACAGCAGCCACAACAATGGAAATGCGCCAACCACGGCGGCTGATGTGTACAACCAACAGCAACAATCGTCCTATAATCAAAAGCCTTATATACCTGGTAAGAAATCCCCAGCTATAGCTTTTATTTAGCTTTTCTGTTCTTCAATATTCGGAACGGCCAAAGCAATGGTTACATTTAGTCGCGGATCGAACTTTTTTAATAAATTCAATGATTACGAATTATAAATTTCAAATAAACATTGCTCAATATTTCAGCCATTTGCAATGTGTTTTCCGAATACATTGAAATATAGTAAATGTAGAATTAGTTTTGATACGTTTATCACTCACCTAACAATTTGAGACTGGTATTTAAGCTGATAGAGTTTAGGCACAAATCACTTTACAATTTGTCGGCAATCTCAGAACGCCCACTCGTTTGATAAATTATGAATATTTTATGCTGATCTATTTCTACGGATATCAGGCCATTGC
>NW_024464822.1:10707-12607 GCF_000004515.6 Glycine max
TCACGCCCATTTTTATAGTCACGCGCGAACGATGCCATCTAAGATCATTATAAAAATTTAGCAAAGTACCGCAGGCCATGCGGATTAATAGAAAACCAATTTGCAACAACTTTTTAAGGATAACTTCGATTGGTCTTGTAGATTAAAAAACTTCGATACACGCATCCCACAATTCAGCTGAAAATCGTCCTCTATGTTCAAGCTATTGAAAATATTAAATTTCTTTGTAAGATAAACAAAATGGAAAAGTGCTTAAACTTCCTGTTTTTTCTTTCAGCCAAACGACCCAATGAGCTTAACAATCAGCGTCCAACTTTGGGTCAAACCGCTCGCATTAAACCGAATCAACGTTATCGCGAGGGCTATCACTACCAACCGGTTGCGTCAACGTCCCGCCAGAGTCCCACATTCGTCCTAGGCGATGATCAGGGTGCCGGTCCATCCACATCCCGTTCCAATGATAATTCCAGTGCGTGATAGTTTTTATTCCTCAACACAAAGATGAAATTTATATAAAAAAAAACAAGAAACAAACAAATTGTCCACAAAGTAAAAATAATAACTGAACGGAGATTTCGAGGAGTCAAATGTTGAGGCGTTGCATTTGCTAAATGTAAAAGAAATATATAGAAAAAACAAAAACAAAACAAAAAACAAATTGTTGAATAGTTGAAACAGCAAAAGTTGAAGAAATTGAGAGCAGCAAAACAATAATAAATTTAATAATTGTGTGTGTGTAAGCGTAAACTATGAAGAGGCGAACTAAAAAGAATTTAATTGAAAATTGTATGACAAAAAGACGACGGCGACGATGCAGAAGGGCAAGCAGCAGTCGCATAGCAGTCGAAATTTAACGATTACTTGTATGTTATAGACGAAACGATTTGATATTAGTCAAACGCATATAACTGAATACAACATTTTGAAAATTAACAATGATATTGGCACATTGTAAACCGAAACAAAAGCCACAAATTTTGGACAATTAAATTGCCAGCTAAACAAAAAACAACACAAATTGCACAATGGCAACAGAAAACTATTTAAAAAAGCAGAAGAGAAATTACGAAATTACTTGGCCGGTGGATTGGGTCGTACACGGAGAAGCATTAAAAATTGAAATCAACTTGTTATAAACGTAGTTTTGCTTATTTTTTAATAAAAACAATAATAAAACGAAAAGACCACAAGTGGGCGGATATAAGAATCCTTGAAATTGACGTTATGTTCACTAAGAAATTTTGAAATGCATATTTTAATTTTAATTAATTTAGAATTCAATTCTACTTAAGTCCCAAATCCTTCTCGATTGTGTGCGAGCAGACGGCCATCATTTGGTCGCGCACACTCACAAAATTACGCACGGCAATGGGTTTGGCCTCAGGCCAGGCAGCCAAATCGCGATAAATTGGACGACAGAATTTCATTCGGAAATTCGAGTTGGCAAACTCAATGATCTCATCTAGACGTTTGATAAGGCGGGCGCGTATAATCAAGCGATTGAGGCGGAAACGCACTTCGGCATTCTTCGACTGCTTCAGATTGTACGTGTCCTCGAGCAACTCGATCTTGCGCTCATTCAAATCCACTATATCTTGATGCTCGATCAGTTTGCCCAAAAAGTCGATTAGTTGATGTATCGAAATTTTCTGTTTTATATTATTGTTGTCAATTAGTTCGGCAACAGTACTTTTACTCCAAATTCTCGCCAACTCCTTGGTAACATTAGATAGGGTTTCATCAAATCTACAGAGAAAGCAAAAGCTGTGTGAACGGAGAATTATACCACAATGATGTTATCAAACTTAACTTTGGGTATGATAGGCGGCATGCCTTCACTTTTAAGCCAAAGTCCCAGTCAATTTCCCCCAGATTATCTTTGCATCAGTGTCCTTGAAGT
>NW_024464822.1:13097-17408 GCF_000004515.6 Glycine max
AACAAATCGTATTGTTTCCACACATATGGACCACACAGGTCGGAGGCTGTCTTTAGCATTGTGGTTGTCTCGGAAAATCTTCGGCGCAGGCATCAACAATAGCCTCTTCAGCCCAAACATTTGAATTGGGGCCCAAGGGGCGTGACACAAGTTTTCCAATGGCAATGGCCAATAGATAAGCTGGTATGGGCACCTCCTGCTTGAAGCTAGTCTGGCCCTCCTGTTTTTTGTCGATAATGGCGCTCATCAGAGCCGTCAGCTCCTTCGGATGCTGAATCACGGCGTCATAGGTGAACTTTACGGATGGCGTGTCTTGGCAGGGCACCACAGAGCGTGCGTGAATGGCTTGGCATTGTGAAAACATGTACGGATGTTGCTTTCCCAGCGTCTGCTCGGGCGTCAACCACTGCAGGCCACTCGCATTGTTGGCAGTCTCGTAATCGATGCGAACGTTCAAGCTACAACCGAGATATGGTAACGGCATTATTTATTGGCCCAATAAAGATTAGCGCACTACTCATATATATACTCACTTGCCCTTAGCAGTGCCGGCTGGCAACTCCAGCGTCAGCTTTTGTCCAATATCAGACACCGGATCGCTGATGAAGTAATTGATAGGCAACTCGGAGCCATCGGCTAGCAACGTGGCGTTCGTCACATTGATGTCGCGTACATCGAGCAGCTGGAAAGGGAAAATATATTTAAAACAGAAATGGTAGAAAGACATATCTTTGTCACTTACAATCTTGTCCAGATTGGTGGACAGCACATTGAAGCGGTGCAAGACGCTGCCACGCAACTTTGTTGCCGCAAAGTCCACTGTCCAGTTCAGCGCACTGTGCTCGGTGGTAATCAGGTCTGGCTCAGAATAGGAGCTCGGATCCACTGTACCCAGACGACCCATATTGCGTCTTTGAAGCTTATAAATTGGCTGAGTTAGCAAAAGTTGTGCCTGTGTCGTGCCCAAGGCGCGTTTGAATACTGCAAACGAAAGAGAGATCCCGTTAATCTCATTGAAGTGCAATAAATAAAAAGTGCGATTAAGCTTATCACAGCTCGATTTATCATGCAACGTATTTGATAAGACAACCACAAACACGTACATGTATGTATGTGTCCCAAAGGTTTCTAAGCTTACCTTTTATTAATTTAATTGTACAATATGATCACACGCCAAAGCTATTTCTTTGTGGGCGTTGCGTCTCTGTGAGAGCATAAATTGCAAATCACTATCGACTTCGACTGTAGCCGGCAAAGTGACAACTTCAATTCACAGTCTGGCAGCATCACAGCTGTTGTCGGCGGCATTGCCAACACACAAAACGAACGATGGTCATTTTTTAAACGTATTTATTTACTACAATTAACAAAAATGCGACCGCAATTAACGCAAGATGTAGTCCTTTGGATAATCCATAATCGTGGGGAAGTTCTCCAGTGTCTCTTTATCAATATGATCGAGACGCTGAGGCACAGTACGCGGCGTGCGTATTTGGTTCGTAACATTCGCTAGTATATCCTTTGGAACTTGATCATCCGCATATAGATGCAGGCGCTGCATTGTGTGACGGCGCTGCAGATTGCCTTTCATCGAGTTGTAAACGGCCTTCTTCATGACCAATGTGGGATCCTTCGAGTGCAGCTCCCAGGCCAGAGTCCACGAAGCACCACCAGGATATCCAGTGTGATGGAAGTAGACACGCTTGACCCACTCATCACCGGGTAGCGCAATCTCCCTTGTGTTGATCAGTACCACATGGTCGCCACAATCATCTGCAAAGACGTATTTAAGTTTATGACTTGATTGAAGCTCACAATTTGCTTAGGCGGTAACCTAGAAAAACAGAGCGCATCAAAGATATTGAAGCTATACAGTGCTGTTCATAATTACCATTTCATAGGGAAACAAGGAGGGCAAATAAATGTTTTTTTCTGCTTGCATACCCACAACAACAAATCGCGCACATGTGACGTAATGAGGAGACCGCTTGTCGGCACACATTTTTAACTTAAAAGTATAGCAACTTAACTCTATTTTGTAGTTAACTTACTCATTGGATGGTATATGGGCTTGTGCAGTCCCATTAGATGTGTTTTGATGAGCTTAGCTGACTCAAAAGGATTTTGCCAGGTACAATCATAAATGTGCCAAGTACGAGCAAAAGTGGCCCATTGCTAAAAATACGAATTTCAACAGTTACTACTTCATTTCTTTTATTTTATGATTATTTTATTACCTGAACACGCTTTGCTATCGACATTGCGTCTTAATTTTAATTGAATAGTAGCTATTTCAACAAAAATAAAATTATTTTCCACTCCGGCGGCACAATTATTTTGACGCTTTGCTTCTTTCCATGTGACAGCTGTGCTAGAGATGGGAAAACGTATCGATGATTATGGTGGCAGTGCTACCAATTTAGATGTTTTCCCACCACTTTGGGATTTTAAAACGCCGATTCCGGTAACAATTGGTGGCATTGCAATTGGAAATTCAGTAACTGAACTTCAGTTGGCTTTTTAAGACACAGCACAGTTACATGCCCAACTGCGTTTACTTTACCATCTGTTTATTATCGTGTCATATTATTTTCCTTGAATTTATTCGATCGGGATTTTGTAGAGCAGTTATTGCAATGGAATGTCTTAGAAAGTTGTTTGTATCATACGTTTCATATCTTACATATGACTTAGAATTTGGGGAAGAAGGAATCCTCCTGACTTCTCTGGAAAAGTCTATTTAATGCAATTTTTGTTGTCATGTTTCTAGATCGCATATACAACTTGCTTAGCATATTTGAAATACAAAAACTGGCAGCCCATCTCACTGAAGAGTGATGTCCCAGCATCCAGCTTTGGCATGCGTAGCCCGCGACGCTATTTTTTTAAAAAGTCCCTTCACTAAGCAATTTGATCCCCACAATTTAATACACAATTAAGGATCCTACAGGTGGATGGAGCTATTCCAGTCAGCAGAAAGCTGAAATCTTTGCAAACAGCCTAGAGGAAAGATTTAAGCCTTTTGACTTTACATCAGCAGATAGGCGAAGGGTAGTCGAGCTTAGGCTGGAGATGCCATTCCAAATGGCCTTGCCTGCAAGCCCAGTTACACTGCAAGAAGTGGTACAGCAGATAAAAAATCTAAAGGTCAAAAAAGCGCCTGGAGAAGACCTTTTAGACAACAGGACGCTGAAACTGCTCCCCACAAGGGCTCTGCTGTATATTGTTTTGCTCATGAATAACATACTCAGGCTGAGGCACTTTCCAAACTGCTGGAAAATGGCGCTAATTACGATGATTCCAAAGCCAGAGAAACAGCATACTGAAGTAGATGGATATAGGCCGATTAGTCTGCTACCTGCCCTCGGGAAGATGATGGAACGCGTGATTCTGGACCGGATTCTCCAGCTCGAAGCCGTGACGCGCAGAATTCCAAAATGGCAATTTGGATTTCGAAGAAGTCACGGAACACCGGAACAGCTCCACCGTGTGGTCAACTTCGCCCTGGAAGCCATGGAGCAAAAGATGTACTCAGTGGCTGTGTTTATGGATATTAAACAAGCTTTTGATAGAGTGTGGCATGATGGTCTCCTCTGCAAATTGAAAGGCATGCTAACTCCTCAATTGTTTCAACTCATCGAAAGCTTTCTAAGGGACAGAAGCTTCAGAGTTGCTGTTGATGGAGTGAAATCCACGAGGCGCTCAATTTGTGCAGGAGTGCCCCAAGGCAGTGTTCTCGGTCCTACCCTGTATACATTATTTACTGCTGATATGCCTGCACCGCAAGAGATCCTTGGAGTAGACGAGGATGACGCACTAATAGCTACTTACGCAGACGACACTGTGGTGCTTACCAGATGCAGAGATATCGATGTAGCTTCGGAAGCCTTACAGCAGTATGTAAGTAGTTTCGAGAAGTGGGCTCTGAATTGGAACATTGGTATCAACGCCAGCAAGTGTGCGAATGTCACATTTACAACAAGGCCGTCGTCATGCGGAGATATCACAATGTTGGGGTCCACGCTCAGTCATACAAATTCGCACAAATATCTTGGTGTCATTCTGGACAGAAGACTCAACTTCAGCAAGCATACAACAATGGTCAAGCGATCGGTCATGGCAAAAGCCGGAAAGATGGCATGGCTGCTTGCACCCTGCAACAAGCTGTCTCTGCACAGTAAGGTGACAGTATACAAGTCCATATTAAGTCCAATATGGAAGTATGCGCTACCAATTTATGAATCGCCGCTGCATCGAACCTAAATAAATAAGAGTGCGCAGGACCAGTAATGCGAAAAAAATCGTGGAGAG
>NW_024464822.1:17776-19335 GCF_000004515.6 Glycine max
ATGTACATAGATATAGTGCGCCTATAGATGTTGCTATAGACAACTTTTGTATTCCCTAACTTTCAACTAGCTTAAGCTGCCATATTGGTAGTAGAAAACTAGTTTAATAAATTGTATATATGTAAAAAAAAAAAAAAAAAAAAAAAAAAAAACAATTTAATACAAACTTATGGTGTGATTTTCTGTTATTCTCTTTTTATTTTTGTTTATAATTTCATTTAAACATTTTCTATAATTACTAAAATTACTTATGCACTGTTAATATTAGTTAAATATTATTGAAAATACATTAGTTGTTTCACGAAACAATTTATTATAAACATCCTTGGTACTTTCGCTGCCTTAAAGTGTTTTGTTTTGTTTGTTTGTCTCCTTTTCTATTATTCTTTGTGTTAATGCATTTCGGAAATATCTAAAAACTAACAAATAAGTCTAGATTTAGTTACAGTTTCTCACTTATTTAAGCTTTTTTTCTCGCAGTACGATTCGTTAACACGTAGCTGCTTCGGTCATTTTCAATTCGATTTACAAGTTGCCCAGTGTGTTTTATAGTTTACTTTACTTTTCAGTATTAAAGTATATTCCATACAATACACTCGAGGTTTAGTCACTTTCTCGTTTTTGTTTTGTTTTTGTTTTTTCTTTTTAATATTATTTTGTTTTTATTTTTTTATTTGTTTGTGTTGTTTTGCATTTGATAAATGGTACGCATATGAATTTTTGCATTTGTAATGAAAATATAAAAATTATTTACAATTTTGTTAATGAAATTCCCTACGTGACGAGAAGAAACATTGCATTTTGTTTTTGTTGCTTGATAACAAAATAATTATTATTGTTTAAACTTTTCAAGTGTGTGAGCATTTTGCGCGTAATCGCAATTAATTTAATGTCAAAAAACAACAAAATTATATTACATAACAAAGGAAATTACGGACTCAGGCCCACAGTCAGCCACGAATACGAACGGCTAACGGCCACTGGCCCACAGACTATTTTTGGCACCGAATCAAAAATGAAATTGAGAGAAAGCTCCGCTACATTGCACAAGCCCGCGAGCTGTTTCACAGCAGCTGTAACTGTAACGCTGCCACGCCCACTATCTGCCGCAGTGGGCGCGCTCAGAGCACCGCATGCGATGAAGGCGAGCCGGTAACTTTCTGCAGCATTTGCATGAGCTGTTCCGTAGCTGACTGATTGCTGCCGCCCATTGCGGCGCCGACGACCCCACCCACAACTCCGCCCACGCCCAAGCCGCCACCGCCGCCGCCCCCGCCGACCGTGTGAGCCGCCGACGAGGGTGGCGAGGAGATCGATGTCGCGGCCGATGCCGATGACGAGGATGACGGCGTCAGCGCCAGCTTGGATTCTGGAGCAACAAAAGAAGCTGTGATTAGATTCGTTTCTTGTCTGTTCTACGGACTGCCTTGCATACTGTCATCGCTCTCCAGGTAAGTCACATAGGAGTCTGTGCTGTCCGGATGATGGTGTGAAGTGATGCCCGAGTCCAAGCTGCTAGCGCCAGGCGGGCCGTTCATTGCTGGCCCGGCGGCGGTGGG
>NW_024464822.1:20275-25619 GCF_000004515.6 Glycine max
CCAGACGCGTATAACTCGTGGCGACAGACCCGTCATCTCAACCAGCTGCTCCTTCATGAGCGCATCAGGTCGCGGATTAGCATTGTAGCAGGTTCTGCAAAGATTTGGTGATCAGTTTTGACATCGTTTCTTGGACCTGTCCAACTTACCTCAGCGTGTGCAGCTGCTTCTCGTTCAGTACGGTACGCACTCGCGTGGGTTTGCCATCCGACGGACCTGACGGTCGCTTTTCTCTAATACTTTTATGTGAGCCCGATTCACTGCCAGAGTCTGTAAGTAGCCGGGAGAAGCAGAAAGATGGAAAGGAGGTCGTTTATTTGTTGTCTCTTTCTTTTTTTGCGTGCGCTATTTTTGCGCCCTCTTTGAAGTGCCACTGATAAATGGTCTACGTACAGCTACAAAGCGAATTCCAATTGACATATAGACGAAAATACCACCCAAAAATAGCAGACAGTCGAGTCGAGGTGGCATGGAGAGAGATCAAAGACGGTGCACGAACGTCAACAATGCCACATAATTAAGTCGTGTTTCACAACCCTCTGACAAGTTGTTATCTAATTTTCGATCGATCGATCGATCGATGACTGATCAGAGAGCATGGCGCATCTATGGGACTCGGAAACATAGAACCAGAACACAAATGATTTATATCTGGGCGGCGCGACGCGACGCGGCGCGCCTTTTGAACATGTAGATCGAAAATTTGAAAATTTGTCGCTCTCTTATCACTTGAGACCTTAACCACGAGTACCGATGACCTGAAATCGTGCATTCTTGCCAAAATGGCAAAAAACTTTTACTCAAATTAAAGAGCTGCCAAAATATGTGAGACTTCAAAGCCCGCATGCCGCACCGGTGCCACGCAGTTTGGCAAACACTTGCCGCGCCAGTACGGGCCGGTTTGTGCACTTTTCAAGTTCAAAACAAATAAACAAACATCAAGGGACAAAAAACTAGCATGGAACTACTAATACGAGTATACTTGTATGTATTTAGAATGAATGAGATGCAGGAGTACTCGTGTATGGGCATGCTCTCTGATTGATCGTACGATCGACGACCACGTCGTCGCTTCATTCACTTAAATGTGGAAACAGAAATTCCCAAGAAGTATTCAATGTTTGCCTGCTTGAACGCTTCGATGCAACTCTGAGCTTTGTTTGCTCCCCCCACCGGCCCCTTCGTCCCTTGCAAATTCCGCTCGTCAAGCGGCGACCATTCGAATTGGAGTCGAGTGCTGCAGCTTTGAGACCCATAGATGAAGACTCTCTGTCTAGTGTTTGCTACACACTCAACGCCTAAACTTTGACAACACCGCCTCGTGTTGATAAGATGCGGCAATTGTGACTTGCCATAGCGACAACAACAACAACAACAACAGCAACAACAGGAATAGGGGCAACAACAACGTTAAACAATGAGATTATGTTGACGATATGGTTTGACAATTGTCGTACATTGTTTGACGTTGCCGATTTCTATTGACACTTTATCGCTTACAAGGATGTAACGCTGTTTTTCTAAGAATGTAACACGAGCGTGCCGCTTTGTCTAACACTCTATAGTGCCGCCGCCTCTCACCGCAATTTAGACTAATTGGCAGGCGTTTCGTCGTTGCTTTACATAAGACTCGTTCTGTCGTATGTTATGTATTCTCACCTGACATTGAGCCCAGTTCGCTGGAATGATTATTATTGCTAAGATTTGTATTGTTGTTGTTACTACTGCTAATATTGTTGTTGCTCTCCACGGATGATGATGTTAAACTGCTCTGCGATGACTTCTCCAGCATATCGTGATCCTCTTTGCAATACAAAGCGCCGCCATCCCGTAACGCGAATTCATCACCTATCAGACAGAAATTGATTAAATGTGTTTCATTAGAATTTAATTTAAATATTTTGGGAATCGATTTCAATATCAAAACACTTTATCCAAACGAAAGTTGTTTGTAATTCAACTTTAAAACGTTTTGTAGAAGCCAATATACATAAATAATTTATTGCAGTTTCTAGAGAATGCAACTTTTTCTCCAAATATGCTTCTTAAATATGTCTGCCTGATCCATGAGATGATCATAAGTAGCTCAAAGCATGTTCATTTTTTTGAAGTAAAAGTTTTCTACAACATTCTCGTTTTGTCTTAAAGAAACTTATTAAGTTGAATGCAAGAAATCAATTAGACATGCGAATTCAATATTGAAATACTTTTGAAAAGAAATAAAAAAATCAGAAATAAAATTCTATAATTAATGTTCGATTTTCGTTTGTTCTCTATTCACTTTTGGAGGCCTTTTTGAGTACAAATTGTGTATTTGATTCCTTTAAAGCATTAGTTCCATACAAAAATTGTATTATCTTTGGATTTTTGAATACTATTTCCAACCTTTCGTTGGACAGTTAATTGTTTCTTTTGTTTAATTTGCATTTCAGTGTAATCTTTTTATATTATAAGGACCCTCAACAAAACAACATCGGTCAGACCGAAGCGTTTCGTAATTGAAATGGATTGGATTGGATTTCTTAGATTCGATTTACTCACCTGGCAGTAGTTGTCGCGCACAAGATGAGCAACGAAAACACTCGATATGAAAGATTTTCGTTTTGGCGCGCATCACAAAATCGTTTTTGCTGAAGGAGTTGCCGCATTTATCACATTTTGTACCAAATAACCTGCAAAAGGAGGGAGGGGCGCATGATTAGTTATTGGGAATTTGTAAATATAGCCTTGAATAGGTTCAAGTGCCGACGTCAACGACAACAACAACAACAACAAGAACATCATAAGCTCCAACAACAGCAACAGATGCTAAAGTCGCTGCCGCAGCCCGAGCCACGACCGCAGTCGAAGCTTGTTTATGGCTATAAAAAATCTTTTGTGCCTGGAACTGCCGGCCGTTCATCAATCATCAATGTGTAAGGAAAGTGTTAATTTATAGCTTTGCACGTGTTAATCAATTATTCAAAGATTTGCATAGCAAATAGTTTGTTTTCTGGTCGGTCAAGCGAGTTAGCAACGCTTCCAACACTTGTGATAACAAAAAAATGTTTGTTTGCTATCAAAATTTTATTGCACGTCATAACTTTAGCGATGATGAAACTACAAATAAGCACACATAATATTTAAATAAATATTCATGTGGGGCCATCGTTAGAATTTCCATAACAGGGCCGAACAAAGTTCTTGACAAGACGTTTCTAATTAGGTTGGCCAACAAGCGGCGGCCGTTACAATTTGAAAAACCTTGTCGCATGATACTTTTTTTTCGGAAAATTAATAGCGCGTGCAACTCAAAAATAATGTACCTTTGCGATACTTACCTAACATAATCACGCTTGCAATAGGTTTTGCCATCGCGCACAAAACACGTACAGCTTTCGTCCAGAAATTGCCGGCACTCCTGGCACTTCAGGCACGCCGCATGCCATTCCAGATCGGGTGCAACGCGTAAGATATACTGATCGTGTATTTGACCGCCACAACCAACGCAGTGGGATAGACGTTGTTTTTCTGCAAAATAGATAGATACATTTTTTTATTAATAAATATGCATAAAAATATTGCACAAACATTTCATTTGTCTATATCAACAAACTATCGTTTACAAATCATTTGTGAGCTTAAGCAATTTTTTTTCTGGTATGCAAATATCATATGCGTCCTCTTTACTATAAAACCACTTTTCGAAAAACAATAATTTCTTAACTAACTTCGCAACCGAACAAACTTCCCAATGCACTTCATACACAAAATTTAATTAAAATCCTTCGCTGCTTTCATGTAATGTTCAGTTTTATTGATTTTGTGCCTTACACATGTGTTGAAAACAAACTTTTTGCTACTGTGGAACTCAAGTTTATGTTTTAGTTATTAAGCAACTTTTAACTTTCTTTTGTAACATACTGATTATATTTGTTTAAAAAAATTTAATTTATTTAATACTAGATATTCCTAGAAGGCACATTTCTGTAATAAATTAATCACCTCTCTCTGCAATAAAATTCTGCCTTTTCGCAATTTATTACTCTGCCAAAACACAATAACTATAACAGTTATGGGTATATTAGTTTCTAAATCTTTTAACAAAGCCATTCAGTGTCTTGTCAATAAAAAAACGTCCATAATAAGCGGAAGCTGCTTTGCTTTTTGCCGACGGCACTTGAATTTGTCATTTGCCGACGGCTCTCAATATTCCGTGTTTTCATCTGTAGCTGCAGCTGCATTTTTGCAATTTATTTTAGTAATTATGGCAAAGTCAAAAACAAATAGCAATAATGTCTGGGCAAAGGCAACACTAATTAACAAACAGTTATAACATAATTTCCGAGCCGTGTGTTTACCCAGCGCCTGGCAAAAAGCACCAAGGCAGTCGAGCAGGAAAGCAGCTTAGTGGCAACTTTTCACCAAAGTTTGCGCGCGGCAAGCAAAACATTTGAAAAATTCATAAATCTCGCCAACAGCAGGCAGGCAGGCAGGCAACACATAGAGAACGACGACGTCCAAATACTGACTGCCACCGCCCCTTCTCCTTCTCAGGCATTAAAGTTGTGTTGGAGAAAAGTTGAAAATTGAAAACGCCAAAAGTTTTGGCTGAGCCCGCACTGCTAAGGGTCTCAGGCTTTGCCAAAAAAAAAAAACAAAAAAAAAATCAATGCAATCATTGCCACATTATGTACTTCAAAGTCGGGGTGCATATACAGCTCCCAGTAAATACGCATAGATATATTCGTATGTCTATGTATGTACATTTAGAGAAAAAGTAATTTCCAAGACTCTCTTTAGGAATTGTGTAACTCTGTTAATAATACTTAGTTTAGAACGTTGTTTCATCAGATATTAATAGATTTACATGTAGCTAAGAAATGTATTAAGAACACATACATGAAATAAAATTGCTTCAAGAATATAATTTAATAATTATACTCATACTATATATAGTCACTAATAGAGTATATATATAATTTGGTCAAATGAAGAAGAGATTTAGTAAAACAAATTATATGCATTTGCTTTAAAAAGAATCAAAAATCAAATATATAAATCATAAAATTTAACAAAAGTTTAGAACTTTTAATTTAAATATAAGCATATAATATTTAGAAAAGTTTAAAGGAAATATAAATACAAATGGGTTCCAATATTTAAATAGTGCATTATTTAAAGCGGAAAATATTTTGAAACATTGCATATTTAAATATTATATACATTCAGTACACATTTTGTGTTACATTTTTAATGAATAGCTCAAATGGAATTATGTGAAATAAAACTAATTGTGAACAAAAAATTACTAAGCAAAACTTATTAAAAGTGAATTCATTTAAGTTATAATCTATTTATTTCC
>NW_024464823.1:0-2066 GCF_000004515.6 Glycine max
TACAGAACGACATTGTTTACCGTGCTACCACGACGGCTTCGTTGAAAAGCTCATCGTTACCCAATCGTCAAGGCAAGACTTCTGCCACTTGCCATTCAACCCGGTGGATCGTGCTGTGAGGACCAAGGGAGGACAAGGAGAGGAGCTTTGAGTTATATTACGACGGTGAGGGGCTCCGCCTGTCGCCATCCACCATGTCGAAGTTCTTGCTAGGATCAGTATTCGACTGGTTGTTGGAGCAGGTTTCGCAGATTGAGATCAACGACCTCAGGAGGATGGAGAATTCATTGACGATGATAAAGCCAATGTCGACGGTGGAAATCATCAAGTCTCACGTCATGTTGCAACCATCACGTCTCGACTTAAACCCCACCACACCCTTATCCCAATAGAGGGCATCCCAAATTTGAAACCCAGATCAACAATAACCTAGATTTGAGAACCAAATCAACAACCCACACATTTCCTTGAACGCACTCTATTTTGTGTTGATCTGGTATCATTGTAGTTTTGGGGTGGGTTCACGATTGCGGCTTATGGTAGTTTGGGTTGTTTTGCAATCTGGTGTCGGTGTAGTTTTGGGGTGGTTTTTTGAATTTCCACCCTGGAGGAAGAAAAAAAAGGGGTGGAAGAGAGAGAGGCGAAAAAGAAGGGTGGAATAGGAGAGAGAAAGAAATTCATTTTTAATTTGATTTTGAATCAAATATTGATGGTTTTTGAGTCACCACAAATCGTGTTATCAAATATTTAATAGACACGTTATCTAAACTTTTCAAATATCAAAGAACATATGCAAAGAAAAAATTTATTAGGAATCAAACACAAAATTCGATTACATATAAGGGATTAAAAACATATTTAAACTTATTTGATTTTAGTAATTGTTAGTTTTGCATACCATTGTCTCAATCATGTTAAGAAGGTATCATCCACTTTTTGTCATTCTAATATTAATTAAACAAAACAAAAATGATGTTATTCATTATCACGATATAGCTTATAAATTCAAATATGATATATATACCACCAAGAATCTAAATTTCTCTTGATAAACTAATCATAGGATTGATAATGATATCTCATTCCTTTACACAATGAGAAATTTTCAACGTATTTTTATTAATGAAAAAAGAGAAAAAGAAAACAATTACGACAACAATTTTGAAGAAAAAAACATAAATGAAAAAAAAAATGCACAAAAGTGATAACGGCAAAGAAATAATAAAAGATAAAGTAAGATAATATATTTATTTTGTTGTTATGTAATGTTAAAGTAGTGCGTTGGTTTCCAAACTTAATTTCCATTCCTCACAAAATTCATTAAATGATGAATTGTTGTAAGAATTTTTTTCTCTTACCTTGCACTAAAAGTGTCACTTCTAGTTGTAAGTAACTAAGACATAGTTATATATCAAAGAGTAGAAACTATGTTAAAAAATGGTGACCTCATAATCAGTTTATGTGATGTGATGTTAAAGTAATATGTTGGTTCTCAATCTCCATCTTCCATTCATCTCTATCAAATAATATTTATTTGATGCTATTTTTGGGAACAGGAAGAGAGATTAGAGAAGAGACAGACAAAGTGTGGTTTGAGTTAGGAGAGAAGAAAGGAGGAAACGAAGCTATCATTTATGTTAAAACTATAATTTCATGTTGTGCTCATGGTAATATGGTCTCTATTTAAATTAAATTGACCAAAATCACAATCAAGTAATATTTTTTCTTATTGTGTTCATCTCTTTTAATTTGGGTTATACTCTTTTAATCAAAATCACAATCATTTTTTTCATGAGTAACTATAAATATTTTTTATCTTAATTTGTTATGTTATACTTTCTCTCTTTTTAATTTATTGTTGATGTACACTTATCTCTATCTCAATTTTATTTATTTTGCAATAGAATAGTTTTTCTCCTCTTAATAACAAAAATTAAATGTATATGTCAATTAATGATTAATATATCACCTGCAATTTATTATTTTCCTATTTTAAAATAGATATTATTTGTACTAAATATTTTTTGGTGTCCACTTTTTTTAAGACCATTTTATCTTTGATAATG
>NW_024464823.1:2166-3713 GCF_000004515.6 Glycine max
ATGTCACCATTAGCAACATGATCACTTCCTTGCTTCCACTATGTGAGTGTGTTTCTCTCTTTCTTTTCTTTTTTATTTTTTATTTTGAAAACATTTTTTAAAATTACCGGATAAATATTGGTATTCACAACATGTTAGCTTAATTTGTCCAATACATTTTCATTCACCTAGAATTAAAATAATTATATACACAAATGACTTTCCTATCACCAATGGGTTCTCTTCTCAATTATCTCCCATCTCTCAATGCACAATATACATTTCATCTCTATATATATTATATTTCTTTGCATCCCACAACATCTTCAATCAAAATTTAACTTATTAAAGGAAAGTATTTTCAATTTGTTGAAGGACACACTCATTGAAGGACACTTGACTTGCAGTAATTATATAGGATTCCAAATCATTGAAGGTATCAATTTAATAATGTCGTGTGAGTGTTTATTATTATTTTTTTTCAAAAATATACTCATTAATCAATTGCTTTGAGATCTCCTGCATGTAACCATTTATTTTTTTTCTCTCCCATGCCATATTAGTTGCTTTAATTCATGAAGAAAAATATTTTCATTTTAGGACATTTATGTGGGACTCCAAATCAATCAAGGTATCAATTTCAAACCAATTATTTGTTTTACTTCCTGCTTGTATTAGAAAAAATAATAACTCTCTCCATTGATTCATTATAATTCATTTTTGTCTCATCTTTCATCTTTCTCGGTCAATTTTCTTTATTAGCATCTTATTATTTATTTTACATAATTTTTGGTAAGTGTGCATATATGTATTTAATTTAGGAAAGAGATTTCCTTGAATGAATTTGGGTAACAACTCTTATAGTAGATAATGAGTAATTATTTTTATCTCTAAAATCAAGTACTTATATATATATATATATATATATATATATATATATATATATATATATATATATATATATATATATATATATATATATATTTACCGACGCATTTTAAGAAAAAGTTACTGAATCACCAATTATGATATATTTTAAATTAGAGGTACATATGCACCTTATATCTCTTCACAAATGTCAAAATGTGTGTGGCTGATTTTTTTCACTCTATTATACACTATTTTATACACATATCGCTCAAATGAACGAATTTTCTCTCTCTGTAACATGTATAACAAGTTATATTTTGGTGCATACAACTTTCCGGTTCTGTGAATGATGACATGGTGTGAAAAGTTCTGGTAAGCCATCCTGTTCAAAATTTCGAACATATAATCAACCATATCAGCCTGTGGGTTATCCAGGACCCATGCATGATCGCCAAGACTACACACAACGTTCTCTTGAAGTATAAGTCGTAAAATAAAAGCATCTCAATCAAGCTAGTCCATACTCTATAGCCATTATCAAGCTAATTGGTCAAGATAGTAAAGCGAAATAGGGGTCTCATGCACATTACTCCAATCGAGTCACTATGTGTTTTTCATCTTTAAGTGGGTGGACGTCATGCTTGCTTCACGCATATGCCAAAATAGGGCAAGTTAATCCACAAGGTTAGAAGAATAGA
>NW_024464823.1:3813-5855 GCF_000004515.6 Glycine max
GATAGCTTAGGAGCTTTAGAAAATAAAGAGATTGGAAAGAAAATTCTAAAGAGAGCACAAAGAAGTTGCTAGGCAAGCGCGGAGAAAAAACTCTTGCATTTTTTTTCCTTATACTCTTCTTCTTCATGTTATTTTATAGAACTTTTTTTTATATAAAAATTAAGGTAACTCTCTATTTCACTAATTATTAAACTTAAATATTTTTTAATACTACTAAAATATTATAGACTAGGCACATGTGTTTCCGCTAGTATATATAAAGATAATAACTAAAAGGTGGGCGATCAAAATTAAGCATCTATTTACTTCTATTAAATAAATAATATATAATATTATAAAATCAAATAAAAAATAATTTATAGTTTTTAATATATATATGTATATCTTAATTAAAACTTAATTACTATGTTTTAAATAAATTTTATTTTATAAAATTTCCTTGTTAAATTCTTTTTTTTTTCTTTGCATTTTTTAATTAATGACATAAATAAGATATTATTATTGATTTAATACTTTTTTATATATTTTAATAAAAAAATTTGCATACCTTATTGAAATATAAGTTAGTAATATGTTGGGTACACAAGAAAATTATTGAATGCACGAAACAATTGTCGAATGAAGTTTGTACTAGTCATTAACAATGGCCCATAGAAGTAGCAGATTCATTACCATACGATACATACCCTTGTCATTCAAATTGGAACCCCACCATTTTAGATTCATGTTAGATTTAAGTTGATGGCTGATGCTCTTGGGGTGTTGATATGAATGAAGGCAATGCAGAACAAAAAGCAGAAATAGAGCATGACATAAATACAGAGCAAGAGGCAAGTGAAGAAGAAAAACACAGAAGGACAAAAAGGGAAATTGTCAAGCCACGGTACCTTAAAGATTATTCAACAAAATGAAGCTGAGCTGGCAAGGTTCTTCCAGAAGCAGAATCTACAAATCCTTGGTGTCGTTGAGCCATTACAAGTTGTCTCCATGGAAACGCAAATCCGAATTCCTCCAAGGCACAACAATGCCAAAAATCTGTTAGAATTTGTATCTAGAACTTAAAGTAGGATGCTTATATATATGAATGATATGTATTTCTAATGGATAGAAATAAAACAATTTCCATTTTTCCTTATCTTCTTCTGGAGGTTCTAGGCCTCGAATCCTAGATTCTTCTGCAACAGGTGTTTTTCCTGAGACATATCTAACTTGTTCCTTGTGCTTGCCGTTTTATTTCCAGTGCATAAAAAAATAATTGAAACTCTCAAATTTCAGCTATTTTTGGGATTGTAAGGATTTAACTAGGTAGGATTAATTTAACTTGGGAGTAAATAGTATGCACAACATGGTAAGAAAAGAGAAGTGTACGTAGGGTGAATTTAAGTTATAAAGACTCAAATAAAAATGTGACAATGAATTATTGAGCTAATAACGGGTTATGATCTTTACACTTTAGATATAATAATATTTTTTTTGTATATAAGCTTAAATAATTTTTTAATTTCCATGATATAGGGTGTTTTGCCTTTTCTTCTTTATCTTTTTTATTTTCATTTTTGTCTCCCTAAAAAAATAATTTGATTTTAATCTTGTTATTAGTTTTGTTCGTGAAATCTAATAGAAAAAATTACAAGGACCACAATAGAAATAAAAAAAATTATAAGAACAAAAAATTAAGTGAAGAACCAAAATGAAAAAACCTTATATATATATATATATATATATATATATATATATATATATATATTAAGAATAACAACCTAAACAACTATTTTGGGTAAAAAAAATTATGTTTAAGTTGTGAATCTTGAGGCAAAAAAATTAATCAATTCATTTTTTTTTTGGAAATTTTAGATTTTAAATAGAAAAAATATAAAAATATATATATTTACTTAATGTTAAAATAACAAGATATAATTAACTTAATAAAAAGTTTGAGACTTAATTGCAATTTTAGTCCCTTAGATATTGAGATTATACAATTTTGGTTCCTTAAGTTTCAATTATGCGAATTAAGTCTTCTAACTTTATTTTTTATTACA
>NW_024464823.1:6097-18713 GCF_000004515.6 Glycine max
GGTATATGTATGAAGAATATTATTATATATTAGTTTTTGACTCGTGTGATATACGGGATAAATAATTTATTTGTGTATTTATAGGGTTAATTTGTATTAAATAATATTTGTATAAGCAAAAGACATTTTTATTCATGCTTTTTTTTTTATTGAACTATTTGTTTTGACACATAATAAGTAAAACATTCTAAAAATAAGTGAATTTAATAAAAGTAGGGTAACATGTATTGTTGTTAATAAAACATGCATTACTTTTACAAAATTCAATTCTCACTATGCATTAAATGTACCTTATCTTTTAGCTTGAAACTTTATATCAAGCTCTAATGAAACAAAAACAACGTTTTGAAATTGTTATATTAAACGGTCTGATCAATCTAAAAAGTAATACAAGATTTATTTGACTGCAATAGTTGATTGTATTTGATTTTCATTGTGTTAAAGGTTAGCTTTTTGTGGTGATGATGAATCAATTGCATCAAGTAATAAGAAAAATTCTCTTGAACTTTTAAATTTTCTAACTAACCACAATGAAGTTATTCATGAAGTTTTAAAGAATACACGTGAAAATCTTAAGTTAATAGCTCCCTCAATACAAAAAGATGTTGTTAGAGTTGCTGCCAACGAAACCACTAAAGTCATACTTGATGGTCATACCTTATATATATATATATATATATATATATATATATATATATTAATTATAAGAATAACCAACTAAACAACTATTTAAGCTAAATTTATAAAAATTAAACTATCAGATATTGTAAATACACCGATGAGGAGAAAAAAAAAATTAAACCTGCAATGTAATTAGCAAAAAATGTTTATAATTTGAAAGTTTAGGACTTGTTTATCTTGATAAGGCATTTTTTATTTTCTTTTTTACTTTTAATTGTGAAATTGTCACCCCCGTTTTTAATTAATTTGTCTCTTGTTTTCAAAGATTTGTAAAAAAATCATTTGGTACAAATCAAACAAAAAAATTGTTGGGGCAAAAGAAATAAAAAAAAGATAAAGGATGAAAACAGTCAAAACACCCCAATATTATAAGGAATAAAATATTATTTAAATCTAGTATGTATTACATTATGTTTTGCTAAAATCTAAACGACGACCTACTTATGACAGATAATGCTCAAAGTGCAAAGTCAAACACTCTATGGGGCTATAAATTAATAACAATAAATAGCAGTTGGTATTATTTTTTTAAATGTTGATAGGAGTTTGATTCCTTAATTATGTCTACAGAGAAAATTTTAATTATCTTTCATAAAATTAACTGAAAAGATAGTTGCAAGTTGGAGAGCTAAGTAGTAGTTGAAAGTTAAAAAATTAACTTATTAAATTATAAGTGTTTGATAAAACTAACTTTTGAAATAACTAAAAAATGTAAAATGATAAAAAAAATATAATATATTTTTAAAAAGTAATAAGAAAATTGAATAAATATATCGAGAATAAAAATTAAAAAAATTAAAAATTTAGAAATTAAAAGCTAATATTTTTAAAAATATTACTTCAAATAGTATTTTTAAAAATATTAAAAGTTACTAAAAAAAATTTGTTCACCGAACAATTGAACAAACTTTTTAAATAGTAAAAAAAAAATTAAAAATTAACTAAAATACCTTATAAAATATAACCAAATTTAAAAGAGACAAAACCCACTTTGCCACTTCCATGATTCTACCACTTGAGAGATTAGTCTCATGGTTAGCTATAATAATATGTAGCTTTAAAAAGAAACAAAAAAATTGCTCTCTAGAAATTGTATTTTTACAATATTTTTTCTTATAAAAATTATATAAGACATAGAAAATTAAAATTAACGAGAAATACAATAGTTGATGTATAAAATAATATAAAAAGTGCTGTAAATAATACTATAATAATTATTGTTGTTTAAAATACACTTAAATGAGTCATCATCCTTTAAATCACTAGTAGATTTTCTCAAAGGATAACGAGAAATCAATAATTAATAAGTGGAAACTTTTAACACGTGTCATCATTTCAAGCCATTTTCACAAAACAAAGCTCTTCTGCTTTTATTTAACTATAAATAGGAAAAACCAAAATAAACATCCCAAAGCTCCCCATCAAGTAGAACCGACTCCATGAGAGCCCAATTACAAAAGGCCCGTTTTGTTTTTCAATCCAACCTATCAGAGGTGGGTTTTGAAAATTTGAATGGACTCTATTATCTATTTCTGATTCTCTATTCTATCTTTTATTTTTCATTTTACCTTCCATCTTTTATACCATTTTTATTTCCTCTTTCTTCTTCTCTCCTCTCTCTCTTATGCATTTATGTTCTTTCAAATTGATGTGTGTCTTTTGTTTTGCAAGATGGTGGGAATCAAAGAGCCCATAGAAGATGAACAAGCCCCAAGAGTGTGCATCTACAAATATTAGTGAGGATTTGAAATTCATTTTCCATATTTATTTCTTTTTCTTCTCCCAATCTTTCTCTCTTTTTGGTTTTCATTCATTTTTTCTCTGTTCTACCTTTCCAAGATGCAATTTTATTTTGTGAAATTGACATCGATGTTTTTTTATTGTGCGAATGATGAAAAGAAAATCATTTTTCTTTTAGAAAGTGTTAAATGTCATGCGACTATATTCTTGAAAATACTTTTTGTAGGACAAAATGATGAAAAAATTATGTGATGAATTTTTATATTACTTTTATTAAAGTGGTTGTTTTGCTTGTTTTCTTTTTGCAAGTTGTGTTTTCTACTCTATCTCTGTTTCTTTCTTTCTTTTTGTAAAATGGGTTGTAAGTTATGTGTTTGGTGAAATTCTTAAATGAAGTTTTAGTGTTTAATCTTAAAAATCCATGTGTGTGCTGGTTTTGAGGTACCTCCCTGTTCATGATTTTTGTTTTTATCTTATTTACCACTTATTTTCTATGTTGATATGTGTGGTGTGCAAGGGTGGATATACGGGCCGATCCGATCCGATCCAGTCCGTATAAGGCTTAATTTGTGAAACCCGTGTTTTAAGCAAATTGGATAAATTCGGTTCGCGAAATAAATGGATTTTTTTAGGTTTGTATCCGGTCCATCAAGCCTGTAGATAAACGGACCAGCCCGCAAGTTCAATTAATAATTTTAAAAAAATAAAAATATGTTTTTGGAAAATTATTTTTATAAAATTATAATTTTTTTCTTTCATTATTTTAAACTAAAATCTATCTATAACACTCAAATATACCAACAAAACATATAAATAATCTCAATAGTAAAACTAAAAGCATCAAAATGTCCTAAGTGTCTTGACACTGTAAAAGTTCAAATACACAACCAAATGTCAAAATTCAAATACATGACCAAATATTAAAGTTGAAATACATAACCAACTAAACATTTGACTAAATGTTTGATGTAGCTTGATCATCATTCTCAATCTCTATGATCTCATCTTCTTTTCCTACAACTCATCATAAACATCATAAGTAAAAAGTAAGTTAGTTAAAAGGATAAAAAGAAAAATTCATTGTAACATAATAAAAAATAATAAATTTACCTTGGACATCAAATCCTAATCTCCAATTTCTAGTACATATCAAGACTTGCACATTTTTAGCAAGTGGAGTTTGATATTTATTGAGCATCCTAGAACCAATACTAAATGTTGATTTGGAAGCAACAATTGTAATTTAAATACTTAAAATGTCACAAGCCATCAATGCAAGTTCTGGAAACTTAGATCTATTATCCTTCCAATATTGCAAAAGATTCAAATTTGGGTGGTATTGAGAAGATAATTTTTGCTCTTTCAAATATGTGTCCAAATATCCACATCTAACAAACTTTCATTCTCATATTGAATAAACTCTTACATTATTTTAAAAAATAGTAAGCAAAGGAAAACAATAAACAAGAGTCACAATAAAAAGAAAAAAAAAACAGAATTAAGAAGAACATAAACTTACATTCACAATATTCCACTGTGATGATGAGTTTTCACTAGTAAAACTAGTAACAGATGAAGTCCCTTGTTACGAAGTTTGACTTGAAGCAACATTGCAAGTTGCTTCTTTCGAAAATAACTTAACATACTCATTATCTAAAGTATACAACTTGTGCTTTACAACTTTCAACTTTGCTTGGATAGCCATTTGATCAAGTCCAAGCATTGCATAACAAAATCTCAAAAAATTAAACTTCAATCGGGGGTCTAGAATGCATCCAAAGCAAAGCACAGTGCTATACTCACCCCAATATTTATCAATTTTTTTTCTTCACTTCAATTGTCATGTTTTTTTGTCTCATCCTCATTATTCACATTTTGAATTAGCAAACACTCAATCTTCCACACTTGCATGAAATACATATTAGATGAAGGATAAGAAGAACCAGAAATCAACTCAGTAATTTGATAAAATGGATGCAAAAATTCACACATTTTTTCACCTGTATCCTACTATTCATTAGTAGGATAATTCACATTGCTTCTATCTTCAAATTCAAGACTAATGAAAGCATGATGGTACAAAAGTGCACTTTCAAGCATAAGAAAGGTGGAATTCCACCTAGTAACAACATCCAAATGCAAACCCATCTTGGTAGTAATACCACCAAGTTTAGCAGCACAAGCTCTAAAATCCCTCATTCTTCCCTCTGACCTTTTAATATACTTGATACTTTCCCTAATTTTATGAATAACATGGCTAGCAACTTTCAATCCCTCATGAAGTATAAGATTTGAAATGTGAGAAACACATTGAATATGAAAATATTTACCACCACATAATAAACCATCAGTTTGCTAAAGAAGTATTTTCTTCAAAAAGACTTGCATTTTATCATTAGAAGACGCATTGTCCAAAGTCAATGAAAAGATTTTTCCTTCAATCCCCGAATCTTTTAAAAAACCATATATGATTTTGGCCATTTCACAACCAGAATGTGGAGGAGGAAAATGAGAAAAGTTAAGTACTCTACTCTATAACTTCCAATTATTATCAACAAAATGTGTAGTCAATGCAATATAACCCTCAGTAGTACAAGAAGTCCACACATCTACAATCAAGTTTATTCTACCAGGGAGTTTACACAAAACTTGTTTCAACTTTTGCTTGCCATTCTCATACAATTTTTTTACATTCAAAGTGGCAACACGCCTAGAGGGTATTTTAGCTTTAGGATACAAATACAAAATCAACTCTTTAAATCTCCTATGTTCAACAAAAGAGTATGAAAGATCATGTTCAATTATCATCATAGAAATCAGCTCATTTACCACATCCTGATCAATTATTCTAGTTCTTAATTTTCCAGTATGATCAAGCATAAGTTTTCCAACATCAAACTCTACAATTGAATGTGGCTTATTCTCACATCTTTTCATATGACAAACTAAAGGTGAGGTTTCACTTTCACTCTCACCACCCACAAGATTTTTCTTACAATATTTTCATTAGGCCCTTAATTTCCTATAAGGATATTTAACAAGTTTTTCAAAAAAAAAAAATAAAAAATCCATACAGTTGAAGACATATTCCTATCCCTTTTATTTGGCCTTTTAGGTTCATCATTAAGTTCATCTTCTTCAACATCATTAGATGAAATATTGTTTTCATCTACTTCAACATCAACCTCAACATTTTCATTGAACATAGCTTCAAAAGATTCCATGGTTTAATAATTAAAGCTGAAATGATAAAGAATCATAAAATAATCACAAATAGAAAAGCCACAAAACTGAATAGACTAGATTTCAAATAGACCATAAAAATGAAATATAAAAACCACAAGAAAAGAAAAACAATCACATTTCAACACAAATAGACTAGGTTAAAAAAAAAAGACAATCACAAAACAATAGAATGGTTTATACCCGTGAGGTTCCAAGATGACAAGAACTCAAATGAGAGGCAAATCGGAGGGACAAAGCCACGATGACAACAACACAATTGCGACAGGAGAAAGGGCACGGAGGTGGCGTGGCCAAGGATGATTCAACGATTTGTGAGAGCGGAAAAAACACTAATGTGCGAGCACAAAGGTGGTGCGAGTGCAACTAGGGATTTGTTTAGGTTAGGTTTTGAGTTGTAAGTTCTGAAATTTTGAGTGAGTCTTCTCTCCTAGCCTTAGAAAATGCACAACATCATGTGTTTAGCGGGCTAGTCCATGAGTCTGAGGATTAAGCCTGCAGAGTCCACAGGTTTCACAGAATGGACTCAAATTCACCTATAGTTATCCGGACATTTTAAAAATAATCCCTTATTCGCACGGTCCCCAGGCTTAATGGACCGGTCCGCGGACCTAAACCCATATACTAACCCCTAGTGGCGTGTGTTATCTGCATGCAAACTCTCTAAATCACATAAATTATTATTCGAGCTAATTTTTTTAAATAGTATTCCTATTCTAAGCACTGTAAATAGGTCACCCAACAACATCTAATATAAGAAAGTCTTCTTTTCTTAATAGGTTCTCACCATCATCAAGGGAGTTAACTGTCATAGAATTAAAGGTAAAAAATTTTCATCACTACATCTTAAAACTATTTTTGTTCTTTGATTTTCGATATGATAGATTTTTAGTCATTTTGATTATACAACTAAAGTGGTAACAGATAGAGCCTCTGGAAGATCAAAAGGATTTGGTTTTGTTACTTTTAATAACATAAGGAAGATCAAAAGGAGAAGGATGGTCTCAATACTAAATATTTTGATAGGTGGGGTTATATTGGTTGATCTTGCTAAACCAAGAAAGCCTCTTATCTTTGATTGTCTCAGTAAAAAATTATCTAAAAGATGGTTACATAGTTTGGACACGGGCCGAGAAGGTTTTGATGAAAGAAGCAAAAATTCGAAAGAATTCATAATTAAGATGATTCTGTATATTGTTTTAGGGTAGTTGATCAGAGATAATTGATTTGTTTGTATATCATGTTTTAATTTCTTATTGTATATTTTCTTCTAGTTGCTTCTCAATAGTGATCCAATAACTATTAAACACATGAATCATGGCTTTTTTGGTGCATTGCAGGTAGCCAGGTAGATATAAAGCAAAGTCTTTCATATTTTAATACATTGTTAATAAAAATATTCACTCTTAATTCTTTAATTAATGTATTTGGAAGAAATTTTACTCTATTATACATTTTGAATTTTTGTATTATTTTTCTAATAATTTTGATATAAATTTATTTCTCTATTGCTTACTCTACTGGGACTTGACTCATTTAATGAATTTTTTTATTGGAATTAAATTTTAATCTTTTTTTTTGTGGATTCTAATTTTCTCTGAAGTTATTAGTTTGGATTTAATTAAATGAAAAATATCAAATTCAAATAAAAATTTTATTTCTGTTTTTCACATGATATTTAAAATTTTGAATCTTAAAAAATTGCAAATACAATATTATTCTTTTATCATTTTCACATTAAATTTTATACATAAATTAATTTTAGTATAAAAATATACATAAACATACACAATAAATAAATTGTGTCCCCTCATTAATATTATGAGGTTTTAACTTTTTAAATTGTGTTTTTAACCATTCCATGTTTAGCTTTTTGTGCCTCCTTTTACAAGAAAATACATATATATGTTAAATGCAATATAAATATAATACAACTTATAATGCTCATGTTAAAAATTATTAATTATTGATATATTATTTATAATACTTATTAATAAACATTATATGTCTCTATAGAAAAAAAAATTATATATGTCCCGTGTCCGTGCGCCCCGTGCATGCATGGGTACTAAAACTAGTGTATATTCCATTTGGAAGCGGATTGTGGCGTGAACGTTAGGGTAATTAACTTTGGCTTAGTTTCAACTGTTGGATTAGATTAGCATATAAGATTTTGACACTTCTTTTATTTTTTAAAACTATGTATTATTATTAGTTACAAAAAAAGTTAAACTTCACACTCCCACTGTCATTCATGGTTGACGGTGGTCATGGAGGTTGTGTGGAGGAGGTTGTTCTCGAGCTTGCTCTGGTATTGTAAAGAGGTTGATCTGGGAGACATTGGGGTTGTCGTCCCTGCAGTCGAAGAGGAGGTTCTACGGCTTCATTAAAACTACAAAGATGCTGAACATAAGACATGTTCAGATGAATACAAAATGGGTACAAATTCAAAAATGTTGAAAGAGTAGCCCAAGTTACCATACAAACCTCCTATTTATAAAATCAAACCTCTTATATCCTGAAACAAAATCACTACAACCAAGAATATCAACACCCCTTTCTTTACTCGTAAAAAGCACGCATGCAAAGATTGAATACATTCACTCTGTTGACATGTGTGACTGTCCCTTTGTGTTATGTAAAAAGGGTGAGGCCAAGTGGTTTCAATCTCCCATTTGCAGATATTCTCACCAAACCATCTTCCACATGTTTGATCAAATGCTCCACACAACTAGCAACCCAAAAACTAAATCACACTAGACTCCAAAAGCTGCCCACAAACTCCATGACCACTGTCAACCATGGTCGAGATGAAACACTAAATTCCGTGAGGCACTCGAGGATTCTTACTTGGTTCAGTTGGTTGATGATGTAAGAATTTTGTCAAATAATCAACTACTACTGCTTTCATGATACCAATACATAAAGAATCAAATGATGATAAGAGTAAATACAATGGGTATTTATAAGTTGATAGGAAAGGCATTTTGTTTGATAAACCCAAATTTAAACAAAAACAGAAAAAACAATATAAACAAAAGGCAGGGAATGGGATTTACTACCAACCTCTGCTTTGATTATATTCAAGGTGTTGATAACAAGTTGAGGTTTTTATGTATAATCTTGATTCTCGAAGATTGAATTTTCAATAACTTATGTTGGCATTTAGCTTCAAAACTGGGAATAATGGGGGCAGATCTCGAAGTCCATGGAATCCACGGGGCAATCATTTTACTTTTAAAAAAACTAATACACAATTTGAGTAACTCATACAAGTAAAAAAAAGATAAAGTAATTGATGCATGTTAAAAAAAAAAAGCTAACATGATAAGAAGAAATGATAGAGATGACGATAGAGAGAGATAGAGCTAAAACTAAGCTACCAAAAGAAATGCTCTCTAAGAGAAAAAGAGAACTTAATTACTTTTCTGGATAAGATCTCTTACAAGCACTAACTAGTAATAAATAGACCAAGCTTAACGGTCATGATATCTTGGACATACATATGTGTGGTCCTTCAACATAGAGAAAGCTTACTACTTAATTAATAAAGTGAAATTGGATCCAATAGTAGTCATGGTGCTAGTAAGGAGGTTTAAGCTTGCGTTTGGGCCTACCATAGGTGACAGTGGTGTTGTCTTGGGGTAGGGTAAGTGGGCTGTTATCATCACTCCGCCCTTGAAGAAGGTCGTTGTCCTCAATGACCAACGAATCAGAAGAGAGGCCACGATTGTGCTTTCAGGAAACGTTGGAGATGTAAAGACTAGGATTGGTTGGTTGGGAAAAGAAGTGGGGATTGAAGGGACATTAGTCTTGGGTAGTGGTCTCTTGGGAAAAGGAAGACACGTTGAAGGGATAAGGATGGTATAGGTTGGTTGTTGGTTTAGGGCAATGGTAGGATTAGGGATAGGTCCCAAGGTAGTGGAGATCATGTGGATGATGGGGATTGGTTTGTAGGATTGGTAGAAAAATTAAGTGTTGGGGAAGTGTTTGTAAGTGGTTTAGTTGGTGTACTTTGAGAGAAAGGGGTTGGAGAGAAGCAAATAGGGTGAGGTTCTTGAGATGTTATTGTTTCCAATGGTGAAAGGGAGATGACTGGCAGGGGAGAGTACTAAGTGTGAGGGTCGTTGCCTTTGAAGGGCCACAATAATGAGACATGAAAGACGGGGTGGATGCGAGAAGAGGGAGGAAGCACAAGCTCGTAAGCAACACGGTCTAGGTGCCGACGAACTTGAAACAACCTAAAAAGTTTCTTTGCCAAATTTTGAGAGGTTCTGCGGGCCACTGTGGATTGTCAGTGAGTCTGAGCTTCAAGAGGACCCAATCACCTTCCTCAAAGGTAATATCTCGACAACTCTTGTTTGCTTGACTAAGCATACTCTGCTTATTTCTTTGAATATTTTTCTTATAACTGGTGCAAGATTTGTTCTTTGTATTGCAAGGAAGAGTCAAGGTTAGACACGAAAGATGTGTCCAGGATGAAATGAGAAAATGCTGGTGGAGGTCAACCATCGAGGGCTTGGAATGGTGATGTGTCAATGGTAGAGTGATGGCTAGTATTGTACGAATATTTAACAAGATGAAGAAAGGAGTACCAATGTCACGGTTGATCACTAGCATAACACCATAGGTACGTTTTAAGACACTTGTTAATGACTCTGTTTGGCCATCTATTTGAGGATGGTACGTAGTGCTAAATTTAAGTGTTGTCCCTTGAGCTTTGAAAAAATATTTCCAAAAAGTACTCATAGAAAATGGGTCTCTGTTAGAAAGAATAGACTTCAGTAGAAAAACGAGAAACAAATTGAGGAGCTGAAAAATGAGTTGGTAAAGCAACAAAGTGGAAAAATTTGGTTAGATGATCGCATACTACCTAAATCACAGTATGACCATACGAGGAAGGTAAATGGGTAGTGTAGTCTATAGCTAAGTCGTCCCAAACTTTTTTCTAGAGTAGGAAGAGGTTGTAACAAACCATATTTTTTTTTTGTAGAAATGTATTTGCTCTTCTAGAACACTGGGCACTATTGGACAAAGGTATGCACATCATAATAAAGGCCAGGCAATTAAAAGAGGCTGCGATGTGGGCTATGGTGGGTTTAAAGTCAAAGTGACCACCTAGGGTAGAGTTGTGGAGTTCCTTGAGCACTGATTGCCTGAGATATACCAAATTAAGTATGAAAAGTGACCCTTTGAAGTATAATAGACCATTGAGGAAGTTGAAAATTGAACCTATTGGTTAGCTTGGACATTAATTATTTTCCCTTTTCTTGTTGGTAAAACTGTTGAAGGGTGTGAACCATTGCTGGATATGGAGAAGAAGTAACCATTAATAGCAAAGTTGGGGTTTTCGGGAGAGACAGGGCACCAACTACTTTGTCTTGTTTGCCAGGTTGGTAAAAAATATCAACACTAAAACCAATAGGAAAGATTTGAAAACAATGATTTTAGGCTTTTTTGATTTGTATAGATGTGAAAATGTTGGCTTAGCAGGTACTGGCGCTACTTCTTGACGAACTCAGTGATCACATATAATTCGCAACTGTAAGTGGAGGCAGCTTGCTATAAGGACTTAACTTCTTACTGAAATAAGTAATGAGGTAGCCTTGCTGAGACAGGTTGGCACCAATGGTGATACTAGAAGCATCAGTCTCCACTATAAAAACCTTGGAGAAGTTAGGTAAAGCTAAAACCAGAGTATTTGCCATGGCATCTTTTAATTGTTGAAATGCATCATCAGTTGATAAACCACTTTCTGGGTGGTATTTTGTGTAAGTTTTTTGTTAGACAAGTGGCCTCAGATATCTTAAGAAGGGGGGGGGGGTTGAATTAAGATATTCCAAACTATTTCCCCTAATTAAAAATCTATTTCACTTTTTACTCAAGTTATGAATTCCCTTAATGACAATCTTCTTAAATATTAATTCAAATGAAACAATTTGAATATGAATATAAAGCAATAATAAATAAAGGAGATTAAGGGAAGAGAAAATGCAAACTCAGTTTTATACTGGTTCAGCCACACCCTTGTGCCTACGTCCAGTCCCCAAGCAACCCACTTGAGAGTTCCACTATCTTGTAAATTCCTTTTACAAGTTCTAAACACACAAGGACAATCCTTCCTTTGTGTTTAGAGATCCTTTACAACAAGAGACTCACAGTCTCTTAATCCCTTAGAGAATGAGAAGAAGAAGAAGAACAAATCTCTCTAGAAAGAGATGGATTTTACAGATTGAGCACTCAAATAATTCCTTAATGAATTGCAATTGAATTGGCCAAGGAATTCTTAAGAGGATAAAATGAATTTGCTCTTTGAGAGGATAAACACTTTGTTGTTCTGAAAATCTCTAAGCAATTTCGTGTTTAAGTCACATATATATAGACCATTGGTGGTCATGAATAAAGCCTTTGAAAAGTTGTGACTCTTGAAATTATTTTTCTAAAAATCCTGTCTGGTAATCGATTACAGTAATTATGTAATCGATTACAGCTTTTAAAATTTGAATTAAAACGTTTACTAACTGCTGGTAATCGATTACCAAAATTGTGTAATCGATTACACAGTCTAAAATTTCGAATTCAAATTTTTGTAGCTGTTATAAAACGTATTTGGCCACTGGTAATCGATTACATCCTCTGGTAATTGATTACCAGAGAGTAAAACCTTTGAGAAACACTTTTTAATTTAAATCACTTGGCCAAACCTTTGCTAATTCAATTAGGAATTCCCTTCCTAATATTCTAGTGATCATCTTGATGTTGTGACTTGTAATCTTGAAGTATTGTCTTGAATTTTAATCTTGAAAAGCCCATTTGCATCAATTGCAACACATCATCATGATCATCATCAAAACATCAAAGCCAATTGCATCTACAATCTCCCCCTTTTTGATGATGACTATACAATTCCTGAAATCAAGATTCAAGCAAGCAACAAACAATTGTATATAGA
>NW_024464823.1:19736-22151 GCF_000004515.6 Glycine max
TCATTCATGAGTGCGAGAATCTTCACGTTGAGAGGAGAGGTGAAGGAGTACGTTCATCTTGAGGAGGAAGTGCATCCTTTCTTCAGCCATTGTCCATTCCGATCTTTACGATACCCAAAGGAGGTCACTGCACCAGCACCAATTGCAAAAGAACGCTTGACTTGAACAAAGGGTTCATCATCAAGCGGAATTTGAAAATGACGCAAAAACAGAGTAATCAAATGTGGATAAGGAAGAGGTGCATTGGCCCGTAATGCCTTATGCATTCGGTACCGAACCAAATGGGCCCAGTCGATCTGACGACCGGTAAGAAAAGCCCACATAAGAATCAAATCCTCCTCAGAGGCTTGTGCTAAATTTGAAGACCGAGGAAGCAAAATTCTAACAATGATATAATGCATGATGCGATTATCAAAAGTTAATGACCCGGCCAGCAATCTACCGGTCATTTCAGCTTGATCATTGCAGACCATGCGACGAGCATCATGACTTGAATAATCGAATTTCCAGTCATCAACAATGGTGCCCTCAAAAGGTGCACCTTGACTGGGTAAATGAGTCAAAGAAAAGAAAAGTGACTGATCAATGACCATAGAAGTACCATGCACCTCAGACATAATAATACCATCCTGAATTTTTAAATTGCAGTAGAAGACCTTAACAAGTTCAGGATAATATGGCAATTTTAATGACATGAAATCAACAAGACCAGAATTTTGAAACACTTGATAGCAATCAAACGTTTCATCATTAAAGAACTCTACGTCTAGGTACTTAGGATCTAAGATTATTCTAGAAGAAAACTGAGAAAGGTACCGTAGACGTTGATCATCGGATGAAAACAGTGTTGATGATCTTGGAGATGACAAAGAAGGAGGAATAGGTGCTGTGGGTGCTCCGGATGGGCCGTGACGGCGATGGGCAGCAGCGGTAGCGGTGGAGGATGATCCCTTTCTCTTCTTTGATGGCTCTGCCATTTGATGAAGTTTTTCTGGATTTTGATCGGTGGAAGTGAAAGAGGAGTGAAAAAGAGGAAGATTAGGCTTTACGGGACGTGATTTGGTGAAGAATTGAGTGAGAATCGAAGGTTTGAAGTTCTAGGTATGGAGGAAAACGTGGAGGATGCTTTGGCTGCGCAGCAGCTCTGATTTCGTGAGTATTTATAGAAGATGACACATTGTAATCGATTACATGTATTGGTAATCGATTACAGGCCCAATAAGCCTTCTGGTAATCGATTACAGGATGTTGTAATCGATTACAGGCTGCCTGTTCATGTGTAATCGATTACACTGGATGGTAATCGATTACCAGAGCCTATCCTAGGCTAGTTTCTTAAGAGAATATCTATATTTATGCTCAAATACATCCTATATGACTAATTTTCACTACTAATACACTAAACTCAATCATTCAATTATTATATACACAAGAAATCATAAATTCTATCATAAAAACAAGAATTTAAACAAGATCAAACAAAACCATCTATAATCAAAAGGTAAGAGTAAATCAACCAATCAATCAACCATTCAATCAACCAATCAATCCCTATTCTTCTAAATCTCTTACATCTAAGAGACCTAATTCTCTTCTAATAGAGAAGAACACTTCCTTGGGGAGAGGTTTAGTGAAAATATCAGCAAGTTGATTCTTAGTATCAACAAATTCTAATACACAATCTCCCTTTAGGACATGATCTCTAAGAAAGTGGTGTCTAATCTCTATATGTTTAGTTCTAGAGTGTTGAACTGGGTTTTTGGATAGATTTATGGCACTAGTATTATCACACTTAATAGGTATGCGATCAAGAATGATGCCATAGTCAGATAATTGTTGCTTCATCCATAAAATCTGTGCACAACAACTACCGGCAGAGATATACTCCGCTTCAGCAGTAGATAAAGCAACACTGTTTTGTTTCTTACTATGCCATGAGACAAGAGCCGATCCAATAAATTGACAAGTTCCACTTGTACTTTTTCTATCAGTTTTAGATCCGGCAAAATCAAAATCAGAATATCCTATTAAGTTACATGTTGAATTCTTAGGATACCATAATCCTAAATTGATTGTTCCTAATAGATATCTCATGATTCTCTTTACTGCACTTAAATGTGATTGTTTGGGGTTGGATTGAAACCTAGCACACATGCATACACTAAACATAATATCAGGTCTACTAGCAGATAAATAAAGAAGAGATCCGATCATACCTCGATATTGTTTTATGTCTATGGACTGACCAGATTCATCTTTATCTAAGTAACAATTAGTGCTCATCGGTGTAGACATGTGTTTTGCACTATCCATCCCAAATCTTTTGATCAATTCCTTGCAGTATTTGGATTGATTGATGAATATACCTTCTTGAGTTTGCTTGATTTGTAATCCCAGAAAGTACTTTAGTCTCCC
>NW_024464823.1:22537-24081 GCF_000004515.6 Glycine max
GGGGGTTGTTCAACATATACCTCTTCTTGAATTAAGCCATTTAGAAAGGCACTCTTAACATCCATTTGATAAAGTTTAAAATCCATTATGGATGCATATGCCAATAGCATTCTAATGGCTTCTAATCTTGCAACAGGAGCATATGTTTCTTCATAGTCTATTCCTTCTTCTTGATTATACCCTTTTGCTACTAACCTGGCTTTATTTCTAATAATTATACCATGTTCATCTAATTTATTTCTAAAAACCCATTTTGTTCCTATGATAGGATAATTTTCAGGTTTTTCTACTAATTTCCACACATTATTTCTTTCAAATTGGTTTAATTCTTCTTGCATGGCAATGATCCAATTATCATCTATTATGACTTCTTTTATATTTTTAGGTTCAATCATGGATACAAAAGCCATATTATTGCATAAATCTTTAAGAGAGTGTCTAGTTGTTACCCCTTTTGAGATATCACCAATAATGTTGTCGAGGGGATGATCTCTTGAAGTTTTCCATTCTCTTGGAAGTGCATCATTGGATTTGACTTCTTCTGGAGGATCTTCATTGTTTCCTTTGTCATTTCCTTTGGAATCTTGTTCATGAATGTTCATATGTTCTAAAGAATCTGCAATGTCATCTAGCATATTCTTTCTTGACAATATAGCATTAGATTCATCAAAGGTAACATGAATGGATTCCTCTATATTCATAGTTCTCTTATTATATATTCTATATGCTTTGCTTTGTAATGAATATCCAAGAAAAATGCCTTCATCAGATTTTGCATCGAATTTTCCTAGATTATCTTTACCATTATTAAGTACAAAGCACTTGCAACCAAAAACATGTAGATGAGAAATATTAGGTTTTCTACCATTAAATAACTCATATGGGGTTTTCTTTAAAATAGGTCTTATCAAGGCCCTATTCATGATGTAACATGCAGTATTGACAGCTTCAGCCCAAAAATACTTTGGAAGAGAAGTATCATTTAATAAAGTTCTTGCAATTTCTTCCAATGACCTATTTTTCCTCTCAACAACTCCATTTTGTTGAGGGGTTCTTGGTGCAGAAAAATTATGTTCAATACCATGTTCATCACAAAATAATTCAAAATCTTTATTTTCAAATTCACCCCCATGATCACTTCTAATGGATGCAATCTTGAGATTTTTCTTGTTTTGTATGACTTTAGCAAGTTTCCTAAATGCTTGGAATGAATCACTTTTATGTGTAATAAATAGTGTCCAAGTATATCTAGAGAAATCATCAACTATAACTAGAGCATAGTAATTTCCTCCAAAACTCATGGTTCTAGATGGACCAAATAGATCCATATGCAATAACTGTAATGGTCGAGTGGTTGAAACAACATTTTTAGGTTTGAATGAGACTCTAGTTTGTTTGCCCTTTTGACATGCATCACATAGTTTATCTTTTTCAAATTTCAATTTAGGCAAACCAACTACTAAATCTTTTGAAATTAATTTATTTAAGTGATCCATGTTTATGTGAGCAATTCTTTTATGCCATTCACTGTGACGTGATGGTTC
>NW_024464824.1:0-850 GCF_000004515.6 Glycine max
TCCTGTTGTTGTTCAGATGTTTTCCCCCACACCATATCATAGGTGGATTTGGTCGTGTATTGCCCACTCGAGTCTGCCTTCCATACCCACTGATCACCTTTCTGCGGCTGAATTGGGTGGCATGCTGTGGAAGCAATGCCTTTCAAGATTATTTTGATGATGCCAAAGAATCAAGAGTTAAGCAAAGTTTCAAGCAAAGATTCAAGAATCAAGTTTCAAGTTTCAAGAATCAAGAATAATCAAGATCAAGATTCAAGACTAAAGATTCAAGAATCAAGAGAAGACTCAATCAAGATAAGTATTAAAAAAGTTTTCCAAAATATTGAGTAGCACAAGAAGTTTTCACAAAATCATTACCAAAGAGTTTTACTCTCTGGTAATCGATTACCAGAAGGTAGTAATCAATTACCAGTGTTTTAAAACGTTAAGATTTCAAATTTCAAGAGTTACAACTTGTGTTTAAACATTTTCAAGTTGTGTAATCGATTACACAATACTTGTAATCGATTACCAGAGCTTCTAAATGATTTAATTTTCAAAATTTAAAATGAAGAGTCACATCTGTTGATGTGTAATGGTAATCGATTACCAGTGACTGATTTCGAAAAATAAATTTCCAAAAGTCACAATTCTTCAAGTGACTTGTTTCTGAAGATTTTTTCAAAAGTCACAACTTTTTAAGTGACTAGTTTTAAAGAAATTGCCAAGAGTCACAAGCTTTGACTTGAGTCATCAAGAGATTATAAATATGTGACCATGACATGAATTTAAAAAATCTATCATCTATCTTTCAATCTATCTTTCAATATCATCTTTCATCTTTTTCAACACTTTCAACAAATCTTTCTGA
>NW_024464824.1:1069-23984 GCF_000004515.6 Glycine max
CCTAAGCAAAAGATTTCAAAGGACTAACCGCCTGAGATATCTTTGTTTCCCTTACAAAGACTCAAAGGACTAACCCCCTGTAAATTCTTTGTCCCAACACATTGGAGGGTACATCCTTTGTGGTACACGTAGAGGGTACATCTACTTGGGGATTGTTATACTGAGAACAAGAGAGGGTACATCTCTTGTGGATCAGTTCAAGTGGAGGGTACATCCACTTGGTTTTTCAAAGAGAACAAGGGAGGGTATATCCCTTGTGGATCTTTGGCTTGTAAAGGATTTTACAAGGTTGAAAGAAATCTCAAGAACCACAGGTTGCTTGGGGACTGGATGTAGGCACTGTTTGTGGCCGAACCAGTATAAATCTTGTGTATGTCTTCTTCTTCCCTACACTCTTTAATTTCCACTGTGTACTTTTCTTTTACACTTTACTTTTGTATAAAATTACATAACTTAGTAGTAAAGCCTAATTGAATCTAGTAACATTAAGAAGGATAAATTTTTAATTAGTCCAAACACGGTCATAATTAATTCAACCCCTCTTCTTAATTATTCCGAGGCCACTTGATCATCCGATAGGAATGAAACTGCCATATCTATTTCGTTATCAAACAATGGTCTTCTCCACCTAAACTCCCATTCCCAACCTGCATCCTTGAAGGCCCCTATGTGCTGTATACTTTGATTTTGCTGCATAGAAATGCTATACAGCCTAGGGTATCTTGCAAGTAGCGAATCCTCTCCCCCCATCCATCTGTCCTCCCAAAATTTAAACTTATCCCCACATCCAACCCTCCAAGATGTTGTAGTGTTCATTACCTCTCCATGTTGCGGATGATTAAACACGAGCTTTAGATCCCTCCACCATACCGATTCACCCTTTCCTCTAGTTACTTCACTCAAACCCCTCCAACCCTCATATTTTGATTCCAACACCCTAGCCCACAGCTCCCCCTGGCTTTGAAATAAGCTCCACTTCCATTTAGCCAACAGTGACAGATTAAAAGAAGTAGTGTCTTTGACTCCCAACCCCCCAGCTTCCTTTGGCAGGCACACTGTGTCCCATTTGACCCAAGCTATTTTGCATTGCTCTTAATCACCTCCCCATAAGAACCTTCTCTACAGCATGACTAGCTTGTCCACCACCTTATTAGGCACCCTAAAAAAAGAGAAAAAATAAATAGGAATGGACGTTAGCACTGACTTTATGAGAGTCACTCTCCCCCCAAAAGACAAGTGTTTTTGCTTTGATTTCACTAACTTTCTCTCACACTTAGTTATGATAGGGTCCCATGTCTAATATGATCTCGGATTTGCTCCAATAGGAACACCAAGGTATGAGAAGGGGAACGTCAACAAGCTACAATTGAGGTATTCGGTTGCCTCATTCTCCCACATACCCAACACCCCAAAAGCACCAAACCCACTTTTAGCAAAGTTAATTTTGAGTCCCGATACAAGTTCGAAAATCTTCAACATTGCTTTGATGGCTCTGACATTTTCCATCAATGCCTCTCCAAAGAAAATTGTGTCATCCGCATACTGGAGCAGGCTAATTTCCACCTTGTTTTTGCCACATAAGAATCCCTTAAATAGCCCATTCTCGAGCGCTTGTGACATAATGCCACTGAGAGCCTCTGCGACAATATTAAAGAGGAGAGGTGATAATGGATCTCCTTGTCTGATCCCTTTCTAAGGCAAGAACTATGCTAAAGGGCTACCATTCACCAAAACTGAGACTAATGTTGACTTTAGGCATCCCTCCATCCACTGGATCCATTTAGAGCAGAATCCCATTCTTTTCAACATATAAAATAGGAATCCCCAGCAAGCAGAGTCATACACCTTCTCATAATCCACTTTGAACACTAAGCACGATTTTTGGTATCTTTTGGCTTCGTCAACCACCTCATTTGCAATCATGATGCTATGTAGCAGGTGCCTGCCTTCTATGAATGTTGATTGCCTTTCATGTATGATAAAAGGCATAACCTTCTTCAGTTTATTCGCCAGTATCTTCACAACTATCTTATATGTGCATCCTACTCTTCCATGCTGGCCATTCAAAAAGGTCTATAACAACCTCAAACTCTAAAAAACAATAAGAAACCACAGATGGCAAAGTGGGCTTTGAAGTGGGAGAAGGGGATATGAACCTTTAGCAAGCATTAGAGAAATGCAAAGGCAGTTTGCACAAAGAACAATCCATTAAAGACCAGGATAATACAGGGCTTTTAAAAACGATTCTGGCGAATGATGAAGGGACAAATAAAGAGAGATATTCACATTATTCACTACTGCAAAAGCAGCCTGTGTTGGATTCATATCCTCATATGGCATCGTTGCAGTCAACATCTCCCATATCATAAGCCTGTGTGCAATCTTTCTTCACTTTCTCTTACTTCTTCAAAATCAACCCCCTGTTTCTCTCTGGTCAGCTCCGCTCCGTTTATTTTCTCTCTCATCTCATGCTTTTAATTTCTCACCTGACACCGATTACACAACCATATTAGAAGCCATTGGCGGCGGGATACCATTTTTCTGAGAAAATAATCGCTTTGTTGTCAAAAGTTTTTCTAGAAGTTGGCAAAAAATAGATTATTTTTCCAAATAAGTGGTGCCAAACACCTGCAATTAGAAGAGAACTTACTTGACAGTTGTTAGAACAAAGGATGAAAGTTTGAAAAAAAGAAAGGAAAAAAAAAGAAAAAAAAGGCTTCAAGTCCCACATCGCTCAGGATAAACACTTGAATAATGTTTCACTCCCTATATATAGAGAGCTCATTTCTCCATTTTTCCTTGTCCCAGTTGAGAAACATTTTCTCAACTTTTCTTTCTTCCTCCCATATTTCAGCCAATGCATTTCCGGCAAACTTCTCCCTTTTTCTTTCTGTCGCTCTAAAATTTTGGTTGGCTATAATAGTGACTTTTTAAGTCATATTTTCGGTTGGCTATAAGAGTAACTTTTTAAGTCATATTTTTCGGTTGGCTATAAGAGTGACTTTTTAAGTCATATTTTCGGTTGGTTATAATAGTGACTTTTCAAGTCATATTTTTCGGTTGGCTATTAGAGTGACCTTTCAAGTCATATTTTCGGTTGGCTGTTAGAGTGACTTTTCAAGTCATATTTTCGGGTGGCTTTAGAGTGACTTTTCAAGTCATATAAGATGGTGTAATTCTAGAAAAGGTTCCCTCAGTGCAGTGGGAATCTTATACAGTGATCTGAGCTGTTTTATCATAGGGACTTCGTGGTTGATAGTCTGCTTGCACAATTTTTGGCTGAACCACGAAACGTCTTAAAGAAAGCAACATTGTCTGCGACTCAGCCAATAATTTTTTCGGTTTACCATAAAATATTGTTACAAAAATTTTAAGACAATTTCGGTTCTGCCATGGCTACCGTAGATATTACTGGCTCGAACAGCAATGACCTCAACAAACCTTTTAGGTTTGAAGGGTATCATTTCAAACGTTGGCAACAAAAGATGATGTTTTCTTTAACTATGAGAAAAGTTGCCTATGTGTCATACCCTAATTTCGTCCGGGGACCATCCATTGTTAGGATGCGACCCTCGTTTGACCACTCCGAGGTACTTGGCACCCATTGTTAGGCAATTTGTGAAGTTCCGTGATATGCCAGAAGTCAAAAGAAAGCATTGTAGCACAATCCGTGAAGTTCCGTGACATGCCGGAAATCAAAAGGAAGTGTTAGTGCGCAATCCGTAAAGTTTCGTAACGTTCCGGAAGGCAAAAAAGGAATGATTACGTAATCCGTAAGGTTTCGTAACACGGAAAGAAAACAAGCATCGTTACGAAATTCGTAAAGTTTCGTAGCGTTACGGAAAATGAATCACCAAAAAAGAGCAAGGGGGTATATTTAGTAAAAATTGGGGATGCAAATAGAAACCAGGCCCACTTGGGCCATCCAGAAAATTCCTCTAGAAGGCGGTTGCTTCTGGAGGAAGCAACCTAGGTCGCCTGGGCGAGCTGGGTGGCAAGCTTCTCCCCCATCTTCCTATAAATAGGGGCAGAGGTGAAGGGAGAAAATGTTCAGCCCTCCTGGTAATTCGAGAATCACTTGAAATTAGTGAAAAAAATTGTTTCCATGAAGAAAATTCAAGTCGAGGCGCTTCCGTAACGTTTTCATAGGTGATTTCGCGAAGATTTTCAACCGTTCTTCAACGTTCTTCGTTCGTTCTTCATCGTTCTTCGGTCTTCAACCGGTAAGTACCCGAAATCGAACTTTTCAATTCATTCTATGTACCCTTAGTGGTCCTCATTTGTTTTCACGTGCTTTTATTTTCATTTCATTTACTTTCCGTACCCCCTTTTGACGTGCTTTAATCATTTGCTTAAGTCATTTTCTTGCCTAATCAAAAAATAAAATAAATTTCCACTGATCATTTGAATTGTAATATCCATTAATTTCTGTTAAAATGAAATCCGACCGTTCGGTAATGTCGTAACCACGTTGGAAACCAAAAGAGGTAAAATAATAATATAATAATAAAAAATATCTTTTAGTAAAATAAATCAAAAAAATCAATCGGACGTTTCTCTTTGAGATTTTTCTCTCTTAATCGAATCGACTAATAACCAAAGTGAAACTAAGGCTAAAATCAATTCATAAACCAAACTTTTGTCATCACCTAAATAAGCCATTTTCAAAGGCCCAACGCCTTGAAATGGTCTTTTCCGCTTTTATGGGTTAAGTGTAGAGTTCTAAAAAGCCTAAAACCAATATGTAACTTTGTTATCTCTTTCAAAAATAAAGGAATCATTAATGGTCCAATGCCTTAATATTTTCTCACTTTTCAAAAGAATCGAAAGATTATCTAATGGTCCAACGCCTTAAATGACCTTTCATTCAATAAAAACATATCTTGCAAAAAAGGATAAAAAATAAACTTAACCAAAACACTTTGTTCACAAAGAACTACGTAGGTCTGATTTCCTTATCGCAATTAAGGAATACGTAGGAGCAAGGGAAACACTCTCGTCGACCGCAAAAAGATAAAAAATATAAAATGAAATAAAGACGTAAAAGGGAACATAAAATTGAAGTCATGTTTGCACATTTAATTAAAGGCTGTCGTCTCTTGCGACAGTTGGCGACTCCACTGGGGACTATTTTTTGAGAGTTAGACCTTTGTTGGTTTCCCTTTATTTTTCTTATGTTCTTGTATATATAAATCTTTGATGCTTTTAGTGCGTTTTAAAATGTATGCATGAGGTAAATATTTATTCATTTGATGCACACAAACACCAACACTGTTTGCACACACGATGAGTTGAAAAAGGGCCATATACCCGGGTTTGTGGGAACATAAGGAGTGGAGGTGAATCTGTGATCATGCTAGGTCTCTGACTTGCTTGATTACAGTGAACCCTCATCTAGAGTTTTTCTCTTTGAAAACATATTGTTGCTAGTAGTCCCTACTGCCTCAGTATGTTCTTAGAAGAGGATGATACCTCTAGAGACCATCAAGAGAGATATGACCACCTTGGGGATTATCACTAAAAACCTTTTTAGCTCTCTCCCATATAGGTCCCTTAAATAGGGGCACGGAGCAAACATGCTGCGTGCCATTTTTCCACTGCCATGCATAAGTGTCATGTACCCTTTTGCTTATATTTGTTTGTGAATATTATCGTACTATGTACATCCCCGTATTGTACCTTTCGCATATGCATCATGCATGGGTTCCGTCTTAATCCCCTCTCTTGGGCAAGCCAACGAAGGGTCCGTGTCACCTTCTTAAATACATACATTGGGCACTTTGCTACCCCAAAACGTTGTATCTAAGAAGGAGACAATTTCCTGGGCTCCCGTATTCAT
This sequence comes from Glycine max, assembly GCF_000004515.6. Classification (NCBI taxonomy): domain Eukaryota; kingdom Viridiplantae; phylum Streptophyta; class Magnoliopsida; order Fabales; family Fabaceae; genus Glycine; species Glycine max. The sequence continues at coordinate 6,909 of NW_024464824.1, forward strand.
AAATTGCATCTGTGTCATGTGCATTCCTTCATGCATTCATCCATTCCACCCATGATAGATGTCGGAGTTTTGATTCGCACCGGGTTTTTGTTTCACTTTAGTAAACATGGGGACAGATCAAACTGGTAAAAGGTTTTATCAAGTCAAGATTAAGGGCCTAGATATCACCAGCATTAAGGAGTTGGGGCGGTTGATGGGACCTCTCCAAATGCAAGCCTTCCGCAAGGCGTACGAAAAGATCTTAGATTTGACCATAGCAGAGATATCCACAGAAGCCATTGCATCACTCACACAATACTATGACTAGCCCTTGAGATGCTTCACGTTTGGAGACTTCCAATTAGACCGACCGTTGAAGAATTTGAGGAGATTCTAGGATGTCCTCTTAGGGGAAGGAAACCGTATTTTTTCTCCGGGTTTCTTCCCTCCTTGAGCAAAATTGCAATTATGGTCAGGGATTCGGCGAGAGGATTGGACCGCGTAAAGCAAACTCGAAACAACATAGTGGGCCTACCACGGAAGTACTTAGAAGGCAAGGCAAGGGATATGGCGAATCAAGAGGAGTGGGTTCCGTTTATGGATGTATTAGCATTTCTAATCTTTGGGGTTGTACTCTTTCCAAACGTGGATGGTTTGGTTGACCTAGCTGCAATTGATGCTTTCCTTGCATATCACCATAGCAAAGAGAGCCCGGTGGTAGCTGTCTTGGCGGACTTATTTGACACATTTGACCGAAGGTGCAAAAAGAGTAGTGCACGAATCATCTGTTGTTTACCCGCTCTTTGTGTATGGTTGGTTTCACACTTATTCCAACAAGACATAAGGCATCCATGTCCGCTCCGAAGCCATCGCTCGTGTGTCGAAAAAAGAAGAGTAGATTGGGACCAACACTTGGCTGGGATAGGAGGCAGAACAGCCAACTGGTTTCCACGATGGAAAGAAGGAAATGAGGGAGTTCTCTTCTCATGTGGGGGCTACCCAAACATCCCGTTGATAGGAATGATGGGTTGCATTAACTACAGTCCCACACTTGCTATAAGACAGTTAGGGTACCCCATGAGGGGAGCACCGACGGAAGAAAGCCTGTCTCCTTTCCTTGTGAGAGATTTTGGCGCACAAAATTTCAAGGTTATACAAAGAGTCCATAAGGCGTGGGAAAGCCCGTTAAGGAAAGATAAAGAACTTAGGGGCATTTGTAATGGCATCATTGGTGGTTATCATGAATGGCTGAAAGTTCGTACACGAGGTTTAGATTGGCTCGCCAAGTTAAAGATTATCAACGAAGAAAGCTTCGAAGCTCCAGAAGAGGATGAAGAAGTCTGAGCTTTGAAAACCGAACTAGGAAAAGCGAGACTTGCCAAAGAAAAATTCAAGTTGGTCGCTACAAACGTCCGGAAAGAGTGTGTTGAGTTACGAGAAGGTAATGCAACTACCGCAAAAGCCCTTGAACAAGAAACCAAGAGGGCTCGCAAGGAAGAGCATGGCCGTGACAAATTCCATGAAGCATTATGGGGTAGCAACAGTGAGCTCAAGCTTCGAAGGGAAGAGAGAGACCGATCACGAGCACATAGCATGGTTTTAAAAGAAGAGTTAGTCGTTTGCTCAAGGTCCAAAAGAAACTTGTCTCAGCGTTTATGCGAGACAGAGACCAACATGTTAGCTATCATCACCAAGTACCAAGAAGAACTAAGTCTAGCCACGACCCACGAGCATAGGGTGGCAGACGAGTATGCCCAAGTGTACGCGGAAAAGGAGGCTAGAGGAAGGGTGATCGACTCGTTACACCAAGAGGCAACCATGTGGATGGACCGATTTGCTCTTACCTTGAATGGGAGTCAAGAACTTCCCCGATTGCTAGCCAAGGCCAAAGCAATGGCGGACACCTACTCCGCCCCCGAGGAGATCCACGAACTTCACGACTATTGTCAGCATATGATAGATTTAATGGCCCATATAATTAGGAACCGCTAGGGAACTTGTATTGTCACTCAGATCTTGACTAGTTATAACTTTTGAATAAAATGAGTTTATCTCATGCTTTTACTCCAAAAAGTCAGTGCGAATCAAATCACTCCTGCATTTTATCTCTAAACATGCATTCATTATTTTACCTACTCCTCACGTTTGGGTTTTTTAGGGAAAAACACCATAACTAAACGTGCCCCAAGGCATCCCTATCGCACCAGATCCAAATCTAGAATGATGGGTGATCAAGAGGAGACACAGGAACAGATGAAAGCCGACATGTCGGCTCTGAAAGAACAAATGGCTTCCATGATGGAGACCATGTTAGGAATGAGGCAACTCATGGAGAAAAACATGGCCACCGCTGCCGCTGTTAGTTCGGCTGCCGAAGCAGACCCAACTCTCCTAGCTACCGCGCACCATCCTCCCCCAAATGCGGTAGGACGAGGAAGGAGCACACTGGGGCACAACAACAACCCCCATTTGGGATACAACCGGGCGGCTTACCCTTATGGATTGCCATCTAATTACACGCCACCAATCATGCAAGATGATGCGGGTCATGTCTCTTCCCCCATCCTTGAAGGGGAGCCTCCTCGATAGCCCGACGAGGTCCACGAAGATCATCAAGAGTATGCCCAAGGGGATGTCGAGTTCTACCCCCTGATCCCCGTCGAGGGGCCAGCACCCAACACTTAGCCTCGGTCCAACCTCACAGCACAACCAATAATCTTGTCCACAGAAGGACCACCCCCGGCGACCGAAGAAAGAAGGAAACTCAATCTCCTCGAGGAGAGATTGAGGGTTGTTGAAGGCTTTGGTGACTATCTGTTCACGGACATGACGAATCTTTGTTTGGTACCAGATGTTGTTATCCCCCCAAAATTCAAAGTGCCGGACTTCGACAAGTATAAAGGGACGACTTGTCCCAAGAACCATCTCAAGATGTATTGTTGCAAGATGGGCGCGCACTCTAGGAATAAGAAGCTATTAATACACTTTTTCCAAGATAGCTTGGCCGGGGCCGCGGTTGTTTGGTACACTAATCTGGAAGCTTCCCGCATCCGTACTTGGAAGGACCTGATTACTGCTTTCCTAAGGCAATATTAGTATAATTTTGATATGACTCCTGATCGCACTCAGCTACAGAATATGTTCAAAAAGGAAGGTGAGACCTTTAAAGAATACGCACAACGGTGGAGAGACCTGGCAGCACAAGTGGCCCCTCCCATGGTCGAAAGGGAGATGATCACCATGATGGTAGACACCTTGCTAGTATTTTACTATGAGAAGTTGGTAGGATACATGCCGTCCAGCTTCGCGGACCTAGTATTCGCCGGGGAAAGAATCGAAGTAGGGTTGAAAAGAGGGAAGTTCGATTACGTTTCCTCCACAAGTGCCAATGCTAAAAGAATCGGAGCAACTGGGGCAAAAAGGAAGGAGGGAGATGCCCATGCCGTCACTTCGACGCCCGCATGGGTCAAACCCCCGCAGACATCTTATGGTACACATCAGTACGCGCAACATCATCCGAGCTTCTTAGCTCACGCCGGGAACTCCTCTAATTCAGCACCCGTGCAGCCTAAGGCACCCATCCAGAGGGAGGCCCCCCAAGTTCCAACTCCAACCACGACTCGCTCGGCCGGCAATTCCAATGCAATGAGGAACTTTCCCCCGAGGCCAATTCAAGAATTCACCCCACTCCCAATGATGTATGAAGACCTCTTGCCGTCCCTCATCGCCAACCAATTGGCCGTAATAACTCCCGGGAAGATCTTCCAACCCCCTTTCCCAAAGTGGTATGATCCTAACGCAACTTGCAAGTACCATGGGAAATACCCCGGGGCATTCCATCGAAAAATGCTTGGCCCTTAAATACAAGGTCCAACATTTGATAAATGCTGGATGGCTGACATTCCAAGAGGATCGGCCCAACGTGAAAACCAACCCACTTGCCAATCATGGAGGGGGAGCGGTTAATGCCATTGAGTCAGATAGGCCGTGCAGGTCTAAACCTTTAAAGGATGTGGCAACCCCTAGGAGGTTTATCTTTGAGGCCCTACAAAAGGGAGGTGTGATTCCCCACGGTGGGCATAAAGAGGACTCTTGTTTGTTGCATCCCGGTGAGCTACATAGCATGGAAACATGTTTGGCAGTAGAGGAATTGTTGCAACGAATGATAGATCAAGGCCGACTGGAAGTCGATGATGAGGGAAGAGAAGAGCAGCATATATGTATGCAGTCCGTGAATGAGAGAAGTTTTGGAAGGCCTAAACCTTTGGTGATATATTTCACCAAGGGCGTAGCTACGCAAAAGCCCCGACACCCCTCGACAGCTAAACCTATCCCTTTCCCATACCAAAATAGCCATGCAGTCCCATGGAGGTACACACCTCCGAACAAAGAAGAAGAAGAATCCATCGACATCAGTTCGTTGTCGGCCAAGGTACCCAATATCACGGGGCTGAGCGGTGTGACCCGCAGCGGTCGCGTATTTGCGCCCCCCGACCTACCAATTCAGCCCACGAATGTCAAGGGGAAGGCAAAGGTAGTGGAAGAACAAGATGATAAAACGCCCCTCACTCCGAATGAGGATGTTCTGGTGAAAGGTCTTCCGGAGAAAAGGGATGGTTATGGCAAGAAGGAGGTGTCGCTAGAGGAAGCCAGTGAGTTTCTCCGCATAATTCAGCAGAGCGAGTTCAAGGTTATTGAGCAGCTCAACAAAACCCCGGCCAGGGTCTCGCTGTTGGAATTACTCATGAGCTCGGAGCCTCATCGGGCTTTGCTAGTAAAGGTTTTGAACGAAGCCCGTGTGGCCCAAGATATCTTTGTAGAAGGCTTTGGAGGGCTCGTCAATAATATCACCGCCAACAACTATCTCGCCTTCGCCGAAGAAGAAATCCCTACCGAGGGAAGAGGGCATAACAAGGCTTTGCACGTATCAGTCAAGTGTATGTACCATGTTGTAGCCAAGGTGCTCATCGATAATGGTTCCAATTTAAACATGATGCCCAAAAGCACTTTGGAGAAATTTCCGTTTAATGCTTCCCATCTAAAGCCAAGTTCCATGGTGGTTCGTGCCTTCGACGGCACCCGCCGAGAGGTTAGGGGAGAGATCGACCTCCCGATACAAATAGGCCCTCACACCTGTCAGGTTACCTTTCAAATCATGGATATTAACCCCCCTTACAGCTGCTTGTTAGGACGCCCGTGGATCCATTCAGTGGGAATCGTTCCCTCTACACACCACCAGAAATTGAAGTTCGTAGTGGAAGGGCATTTGGTTATCGTATCGGGCGAGGAAGACATCTTGGTGAGTTGCCCATCCTCTATGCCATATGTAGAGGCCGCGGAGGAGTCATTAGAAACCGCTTTCCAGTCTTTCGAGGTGGTAAGCATTTCCTCCGTGGATTCCTTCTCTGGGAAACCTTGCCTGTCAGATACGGCAGTAATGGTGGCCCGGGTAATGTTGGGGAATGGTTACGAGCCCGTAATGGGTTTAGGAAAGGACAACAACGACATAACTAGCCTGATAAGCGCCAAGGGAAATCGTGGGAAGTTTGGGTTAGGCTACAAACCCACACATGCAGATATAAGGAAAAGCGTTGTGGGAAGGAAAAACGAAAGTCAAGGCTCGCGATTAAGACAAGAAGATGAAGGAAGCCCGCCCTGCCACATAAGTAGGAGCTTTATAAGCGCGGGTCTAGGGGACGAAGGCCAAGTCGTTGCAATACGCGAAGATGATGCTCCGAGTGGGTCGGATTTGGTACGACCATGCCCTCCTGATTTCCGACTAGGAAATTGGCAAGTGGAGGAGCGCCCGAACATTTACGCGACAAGCATAATGTAAACCTTTTTTATGGCTTTAAAAGCTCTATAGTTGGGCCTAAGCTTTAGAGTTTCCTTTTGTTAAGGCTTTGTGTCTTTTGTTCCTGAATCTATAATATAAAGATCTTTCTTTCATCTGTTCCTACGTCTCTACCCATTCTCATCCATTTGCATGTTTACTTCTTTATGTTTAAAACTCCAGATCCGACGACGAGTCCCTCGAAGGTACTAATACCTGGGACCCACCCATCGACTTTGACCTCATCAAGAAGAGACAGAACTAGTAGACTTGGGAACTGGCAGTGGAAAAAGGGAAGTAAAGATAGGCACGGGTATGACCACGCCCATCCGCGAAGAATTAACAGCCCTGCTAAGAGACTACCAAGACATCTTTGCTTGGTCGTACCAAGATATGCCCGATTTGAGTTCTGACATTGTACAACACCGATTACCCCTAAATCCCGAGTGTCCCCCAATAAAACAGAAACTGAGAAGGATGAAGCCCGAGACATCCTTGAAGATAAAAGAAGAGGTAAAGAAACAATTTGACGCTGGGTTTTTGGCTGTCGCTCGGTACCCAAAATGGGTTGCCAACATTGTACCCGTCCCTAAGAAGGATGGGAAGGTGCGAATGTGCGTGGATTATCGGGACCTGAATCGGGCCAGTCCCAAAGACAACTTTCCTTTGCCGCACATCGATATCCTTGTGGATAATACGGCAAATTTCACTTTATTTTCCTTCATGGATGGGTTCTCCGGTTACAATCAGATAAAGATGGTGCCAGAGGATATGGAAAAGACTACCTTCATCACCCTGTGAGGAATGTTCTGTTACAAGGTGATGTCCTTTGGACTCAAGAATGTCGGGGCAACTTATCAACGGGCTATGGTAGCTTTGTTCCACGATATGATGCACCAAGAGATCGAGGTCTATGTGGACGACATAATTGCCAAATCTAAATCCGAGATGGAACACCTTGTCAACCTGCGGAAGTTGTTCGAAAGGCTTAGGAAGTATCAATTGAGGTTGAACCCCGCTAAGTGCACTTTCGGGGTCAAATCAAGGAAATTGCTAGGTTTCATCGTAAGCCAGAAAGGGATAGAGGTAGACCCCGAAAAGGTGAAGGCCATCCTTGAGATGCCAGAACCCTGTACCGAGAGGCAAGTCCGAGGTTTCCTGGGATGTTTGAATTATATTGCCAAATTCATATCACAGCTCACTGCTATTTGTGAGCCGTTGTTCAAACTCTTGTGCAAAAACCAAACCGACCGTTGGAATGAGGATTGTTAAGAGGCATTTGGGAGGATCAAAAAGTGTCTCATGAATCCTCCTGTGCTTATGCCACTAGTACCCGGAAGGCCTCTCATCTTGTATATGATGATTTTGGACGAGTCGATGGGATGTATGCTGGGGCAACATGACGAGTCCGGAAAGAAAGAGCGCGCTGTCTACTACTTGAGTAAGAAGTTCACGGCCTATGAAATGAATTATTCCCTCATCGAAAGAACGTGTTGTGCTTTAGTCTGGGCGTCCCATCGCCTAAGACAATACATGCTGAGCCATACCACCTGGTTGATATCCAAGATGGACCCGGTTAAGTACATCTTTGAAAAGCCAGCTTTTACGGGACGGATCGCCCGGTGGCAAGTTTTGCTATTCGAGTTTGATATAGTTTACGTCACCCAAAAGGCGATAAAAGGAAGCGCCTTAGCAGATTATTTGGCTCAGCAGCCTCTCAACGACTATCAGCCCATGCATTCCAAATTCCCGGATGAGGACATCATGGCCTTGTTTGAGGAAAAACTAGACGAGGACCGGGACAAATGGATCGTGTGGTTTGATGGAGCGTCAAACGTTCTAGGCCATGGCATTGGAGCAGTATTGGTCTCTCCATACAATCAATGTATACCTTTCACAGCTAGGCTGGGATTCGATTGCACCAACAATATGGCTGAGTATGAAGCATGTGCCTTGGCCGTCCAGGCAACGAATGACTCCAATGTCAAGCTACTCAAGGTGTATGGGGATTCAGCGTTGGTGATCATCAGTTGAGAGGGGAATTGGAAACTAGAGACCCCAAGTTGATACCCTACAAAGCCTATATCAAGGAGATGACTAATTCTTTTGATGAGATCTCCTTCCATCATGTTCCTCGGAGGAAAATCGAATGGCTGATGCACTTGCACTTTGGCGTCCATGTTCCAGCTAACGCCGCACGGGGATCTACCATACATTGATTCTGGTGTCGTGGCAAACCCGCACATTGTTGCCAGGTGGAAGAGGAACGGGACGGTAAGCCTTGGTATTTCAATATCAAGTGATATGTCGAAAGCAAAGAGTACCAACCGGAATTCCGACAATGATTAAAGGACATTGAGGAGATTGGCGGCCGGTTTCTTCATGAGCGGGAGCATACATATAAAAGAACCACGATATGACTCTTCTGCGATGCGTGGATGCCAAAGAGGCGAACCACATGATCGAGGAAGTCCACGAGGGTTCGTTTGGAACCACGCCAATGGGCATGCTATGGCCAGGAAGATCCTGAGAGCAGGTTATTACATGCTCACCATGGAAAGTGATTGTTGCGTTCATGTAAGGAAATGCCACAAGTGTCAAGCGTTACGGACAATGTCAATGCTCCACCACATCCTCTGAATGTCATGTCCGCCCCTTGGCCTTTTCCATGTGGGGAATAGATGTCATCGGGCCATCGAGCCCAAGGCTTCGAACGATCATCGCTTCATTCTCGTGCGATAGATTATTTCACCAAGTGGGTCAAGGCGGCTTCCTACACCAATGTCACGAGGAGTGTAGTGGTCAGATTCATAAAGAGGGAGCTGGTTTGTCGGTACGGACTCCCTAGGAAGATCATTACTGACAATGGCACCAACCTGAATAACAAGATGATGCAGGAAATGTGTGCGGATTTCAAAATCCAGCATCACAACTCCACGCCCTACCGGCCAAAGATGAACGGAGCCGTGGAAGCAGCCAACAAGAATATTAAGAAAATTATTCAGAAGATGACAGTATCATACAAAGATTGGCACGAGATGTTGCCTTTTGCCTTGCATGGATACCGAACTTCAGTATGAACTTCTACTGGGGCAACACCATATTCCTTGGTTTATGGAATGGAAGCGGCACTCCCATTTGAAGTAGAGTACCTTCCTAGAGGATACTAGCAGAATCGGGCTTAGAAGAATCAAAGTGGGCTCAAACACGCTATGACCAACTCAACCTTATTGAAGGTAAGCGCTTGACACCATGAGTCATGGGCGCCTGTATCAACAAAGAATGAAGAATGCGTTCGACAAGAAGGTACGCTTGCCAAGTTCCATGAGGGAGACCTTATGCTGAAAAAGATGTCCCACGCCGTTAAGATAATCGAGGGAAGTGGGCCCCGAACTACGAAGGGCCTTTCGTTGTGAAAAGGCTTTTTCCGGAGGAGCCCTGGTGCTTACCAACATGGATGGCGAGGAGCTACCTTTACCTGTGAACTCTGATGTTGTCAAGTGATACTATGCTTAGAATCTGGGGCAATTAAGGACGTCGCTGCATGTTCTTTTATTTTTCTATGTCTTCTGGTTTCCCCCAGGGATTCCCGTCTACTGTATATCTCTCGTCACAGTCTTTTAAGAGAAGAGAACTGGGTTTGAGGCTTCAGTCCTCACTTTGGTTTTAAACCATGTGTTAGTTTGTAATAACCTGAGCCCTTTCGCTCAGTTCTTGGGTGCCCCAAGCGCTTAATCAAAACTGAACCTAACCAGCTTTCACTAATAAGATTATTGCGTTTGAAAACATTCATGCATACGCATACGCATGCATATTTTTTTTATAACAGGGGCAGAATCGTCTTAGGCCACAGTCAGAGGTCGAGACAAAGTTAAAGGCAGAAACCAATCAAGGTAAGACGACGACGCGGTCACGATTTGCCATGCATTATTGTTTCCTACTTTCAGGTACTTAGGGACGGACGCAAATAAAGGCTAGGGTCACGACCGACAGATCGTCATCCCTTCCCAGCTCTGGACAAGCGGAAACGCCGCTGCAAGGCAGCCTAGTATCTTTTGAATTCACACTTGATAGCACAAAAAAAAACGGCAGGTTAGCTCGCCTGGGCGAGCTGAGCTCGCTTGGGCGAGGAACCCATGCACCAAAATATAAAAAAACGAGGGAGGGGAACATTTTCTGCACTCAAAAACTTCCCCCCCTCATTCAATAGAAGAAAGCTCACGGGAATTAAGGGTTTTTCACCCCTAGGCCACCATTTTTGCGCTTTTGCTTCCATTCTTAGTGTTGTTACTCACTCCATCAAGTATCTCATCCTTGAGCTTTCTAGCTTTCCATTGGTGTATTTTGGTCTTCTTTTGGTGCTCTAAATTGTGGGAATGTGCTCAAATTTGTGGGGCAATTTTGGTTTGTTTTTATGCTTGATTGGTGTGAGTTAGGGGTTTGTATGGGATGGCCCTAGGCCTATGTTGCATTCTAAAGCAATGGGGCATGCCACATTGCCCCCACTCTCTTGCTATTCATGCCTAAACATGCGCCCACCAAGTGCTCGGTGAAATGCCTCAATGACATATGAGCATGGTTTTGTAAGCTTGGCATTGTGGGACTATTTTATATATATAGGGACAGCATGAAGGATTTAAAATGAGTGCTCGAATGCAATTCTAGGCCTAGGAACCCAAGCTTTTAATTTCAATGCAACGAAGCATGACTTATGCCTAGGAATCTAAATTTTGGTTTTTGAATGTAAAAAGGCATGAATGTTAGGACATGTTTGAGAGGTTTTTATTAGAATTTAAATTTGGCTGCCCCATGAGGAATACCTTGCACCTAGGTAGCATGGAAAATACCTTTCAAAATATGTATATTTGTGGATAGGTAGCATAAGCAGCCTTTTAAAAAAAATGTACCCATGTCAAAAATGGCACGAGGATGCTTCTCAAATGAATATATGATGTGGAATTGCCCCTCAAGTGTATATAGATGGCATGAAAGTTCCCTTTCAAATGCAAGTGTGTGCATGACGTGATATTGGCTTTCCAATGTGCATATATTTATAAATAAATGTGAATGAAACAACAAAAAATTTGTATGTTAATAAAATATTTCAAATGTGTGTAGGTAGTTTGTGGTAGCAAAATGCTTAGGATATGAACATATGTAATTTTGATACAATACCTTGAGCATGCGTATACGTATTCTTTCCAAAAAATATATATGTGTGGTAACTAGAATGTTTTGAATATCCTTGTATGTTGATATAAATAGTAGGATATTTTACGCATATGCATGTTCATAAATGTTTTACATTAAGGAAATGTGTGCACGAGTTTGTTCTAAATCGGAAAGATTAACATGTCGTTTTTGCTTTAAAATAAGCGTTTTCTTGTAAACTAACTTTCCAAATATTTGTCCTCGCAGGAAATGGCTCCGAGAAAGCTTTCCGCAAAGAGATTCAGGAAGGACGCCGCGGCTGAAGGGACCAGTGCCACTCCCGAGTTTGACAGCCATCGTTTCAGGAGCACTGAGCACCAGCAGCGTTTCGAGGCCATCAAGGGATGGTCATTCCACCGAGAGAGACGCGTCCAGCTCAGGGACGATGAGTACGCAGATTTCTAGGAGGAGATAGCTCGCCGGCGTTGGACGTCGCTGGTCACTCCCATGGCCAGGTTTGACCCAGACGAAGTCCTAGAGTTTTATGCCAATGCTTGGCCCACGGAGGAGGGCGTGCGGGACATGCGGTCATGGGTAAGGGGCCAGTAGATTCCTTTTGATGCAGACGCCCTCAGCCAGTTCCTGGGAGACCTGCTGGTGTTAGAGGAGGGCCAGGAATGCGAGTATAGTCAGAGAAGGAACCAGGTCGATGGGTTTGACGAGGAGGCCATCGCCCAACTGTTATGCATACCGGGTCAGGATTTTGCCCGGACCGTTGCCGGGAGATGGGTGCGGATCATGCGCACCAGTATGACTACCTTGACCCAGACATGGATAATGTTGCTGCTCAGCAACATCCTGCCCAGCGATCACAACTCCGACCTCCCTCTGCCGAAGTGTCAACTGGTGTATGCCATACTGACACGGATGAGTGTCCATGTGGCTCAGTTGATCGCTGATGCCATTTATTTATTTGCAGGTATGCCACCTACCAGGCACCCTCTAGACCCAGATAAGTCTAATAGGGCCATGGGGTTTCCAGCGTTGATCACAGGTCTTTGCCACTCGTTCGGGCTTCCCGCCACACCTAGTAAGGTGATTCGACCGCCGATCACCCGGGCCTTCATAGAGAAGTACTGCACGCCTAGACAGGCGAAGGGTGGCGCACCGCAGGCGGCCAACCACAGGGGGCACGTGCAGACCCATGAGTGCCTCTACCAGCTCAGCCTCAGTCTGCAGAACCAGGGTTTCGCTCCTTTTCTGTGCCCTACTCCAGATCAGTTCAGGGCAGAGGTCGCATGGCCTGGAGATTGGCTTGAGGCCCAGGCAAGGGAGGCGCCCGCAGAGGCTCCCGGCGATGGAGAGGAGGCCCGCATGGATGAGGAGATGACGAATTTGCTCGATTTCTTGGGAGGAAGCGAAGCCACGTGACTGAGGTCACCGCATTTTTTTTGACATATCTGTTTTTGTTTTGTTTAGTTTGCTATTAACGTTTTCTGTTATTGCCCATATTGTTGTTGACATTACTATTCTGTTTTGTTCATATGGTTACTAATGTTACTATCATTATTGTTCGTTTCTGTTAGAAATTTTTGGCGTTATGGCTCTCAGTTATTTCGTCACCATTTTTGCGACTTACCATTTTCGTGCGTTTTTCGTTCACCTTGTGGTTAGACGGAAGTAGGTAGTGTGCGCCCTCGTTCGCACGACCTTTTCAAAGAGAAAAAGAGAAAAAAAAAAAGAAAGAAGAGAGAGGAAATGAACAAATGATAAATAACTTAAAAAGGGAAAAAGAGGAAAAGGAAAAGAGAGCAAGTAGAAAAGAAAAAGAATGAAGAAAAAGAAAAAAAAATAATAAAAATAAAAAGTTATCCGGCTAAAAAACAACATGCTTGTGAAAAGAGATAATTTCCAACTTTTCTTTGAAAGAATTCACTGATCATAACCAGTTTTTGAAAAAATGTGTATACACTAGAAGGGTAAATGGCTGTGAAAGTTTTTCGAACACCCAAAAATAGACTCGGATGAATGCACAAATTGATAAAGGAACGTATTTTGGAAACACTGAGTTGACTAAAATAGAGGAAATGAATCCTGAGCCCTAGCATTACATGACCATAAAAGTTTGACACTTGAGTGTCCACATAGGTGCATGCATGACTAGTTTTGCATAAAATTTTCAAATCATCATTGTTGCATTTGTGTCATGGAAATAATGTGGGACGTCCCCTTTTATCCTTTAACTAAACCAAACCCTGACATATATCATGTCCAGTTGTGCTACAAGCTTTGAGCCAAAATCCCAACTTACCATAAACCTTGAACCAGGGTGAGAATATCAATCCTTGCCCTTAGAAGAAAACACAAAAAGAAGGAAAATCCCCAATCAAAGAAAGGGAGAAAGCAAAAAAGGAAAGAAAATTCCCAATTAAAAGAGGGAGAATAAGAAAAGAAAAAGAAGAAAGAAAATCCCCAATCAAAGATCGGAAGAAAACAGAAGAAATATACAGAAAGGTCTTTGGACCAGACAATATCTGAACAATACAGAATTGTCACCAAGAAAACATGGCAACCAAAAACCTGTGCGTCAGTGGCTTGTTCACCTCGCGCCAAACAAAAACAGAAAAGAAAAAGGCCAAAAACACTCAAAGCCAAATTTCCCACCAAGAAAAACCCCATTCCCAAGAAAAAGTCCTACTGATCCATGATCACACATGTAATCTTTGATTTGATAGGAAACGATTTGCAAAATCAAGTCATGGCATATCTATGGTTCGGAATTAGGATGAAACACTTACCTGTGTGAGATTGATGCACTTTGAGTGATTTTCTACTATTTTTGTTGAACCCAGTGTTTCCTCTAAATCGTCATTTAGAAGCGAAATGCTAAACATCCAAAATCTCATTTGTGGTTATGAGAAGATTTCATCAGCATACTCCCCTTCCCCGGTAGACACGTTGTTTTTCATCCGAAAAGTGCATGTTGCTCTGATTAGTTAGAAGTTTTCTCTATTTACTAAAGCATGTTCACATTTTTAGTGAAGAAAACACCGAGACTATTTTTTTAGTCTCACAAGTTATCCAGAACTACGTAGGTCTGAGTTCCTCATTGAGGATACGTAGGAGCAAGAGCCTCGCTTTTGTCGGCCACCCCCACAATTTCTGTCATACTGACACTGGAGTCACGTGACACGCGGAGATACCCGAGTGGTTATTCGTTTAAACTTTCTTTTGCTATCTCTAAGACTCAAAGCATGATAGCACGCGTAGACTAACGTCGTCTTCTGCACCCTTTGTCAATCGCGGCCAACAAGCCCGTTGACACGCGGAGATTTACGTCATCTTCCGCGCAGACAATTTATGTCATACTGACACTGGAGTCACGTGACACGCGGAGATACCCGAGTGGTTATCTGTTTAAACTTTCTTTTGCTATCTCTAAGACTCAATGCATGATAGCACGCGGAGACTAACGTCATCTTCTACACCCTTTGTCAATCGCGGCCAATAAGCCCGTTGACACGCGGAGATTTACGTCATCTTCCACGCAGACAATTTCTGTCATACTGACACTGGAGTCACGTGACATGCGGAGATACCCGAGTGATTATCCGTTTAAAACTTTCCTTTGCTATCTGTAAGACTCAAAGCGTGATAGCAAGTTGGGTGGTAAACGCGCAGAGACAGATATTGCGCCCTTTATCATTCAGGAACAACAAACTGAGTGGTAAATGCGCATAAACGAATTTTGCGCCCTTTATCATTCAGGAACAACAAACTGAGTGGGTAAACGTGCATAGACGAATTCTGCGCCTTTATTATTCAGGAACAACAAACTGAGTGGGTAAACGCGCAGAGACAGATTTTGTGCCCTTTATCATTCAGGAACAACAAACTGATTGGGTAAACGCGCAGAGACAGATTCTGCGCCCTTTATCATTCAGGAACAACAAGCTGAGTGGGTAAACGTGCAGAGACAGATTTTGCGCCCTTTATCATTCAGGAACAACAAACTGAGTGGATAAACGCGCAGAGGCAGATTCTGCGCCCTTTGTCATTCAGATTTCGCAAGTTGGGTGATAAACGTACAGAGACAAGTCTGCGCCCTTTGTCATTCAAAAACAGTAAGTCGAGAGGTGGGCGGAGACAAATTATGGTCATTCCGCACACCTTTCGCCATCCAGAGGCGATCGTGTCCGATGGCATGCAGAGACAAATTATGGTCATTCTGTATCTCGCCGCCCAGGCTCGATCGTTTCCAACAAAACGCAGAGACAAATTATGGTCATTCTGCGTCTTGTATCAACCGAGAGGAACAAATTCGACAGTATCAGGATGATGTGTCGGTACTGATCATTTTCAAATTTTTGCAGGTTCCGCTGGCAAGGAGGTTCACTGGCTGAATGGTGTTTCGCTCGAACGAAATTAGTGTCTTATCTTTACTTCCCTTTTATCTCCAATAAAAGACAAGTAAAGAGGGGCAACTGTCATACCCTAATTTCGTTCGGGGACCATCCGTTGTTAGGATGCGACCCTCATTTGACCACTCCGAGGTACTTGGCACCCATCGTTAGGCAATTCGTGAAGTTCCGTGATATGCCGGAAGTCAAAAGAAAACATTGTAGCACAATCCGTGAAGTTCCGTGACATGCCGGAAATTAAAAGGAAGTGTTAGTGCGCAATCCGTAAAGTTCCATAACGTTCCAGAAGGCATAAAAGGAATGATTACGTAATCCGTAAGGTTTCGTAACATTATGGAAAGAAAACAAGCATCGTTACGAAATTCGTAAAGTTTCGTAATGTTACGGAAAAAGAATCACCAAAAAAGAGCAAGGGGTGTATTTAGTAAAAATGGGGGTGCAAATAGCAACCAGGCCCACTTGGGCCTTCCAAAAAATTCCTCCAGAAGGCGGTTGCTTCTGGAGGAAGCAATCTAGCTCGCCTGGGCGAGCTGGGTGGCAAGCTTCTCCCCCATTTTCCTATAAATAGGGGGAGAGGTGAAGGGAAAAAATGTTCAGCCCTCCTGGTAATTCGAAAATCACTTGAAATTAGTGGGAAAAAAATTTCCGTGAAGAAAATCGAAGCCGAGGTGCTTCTGTAACGTTTCCGTAGGTGATTTCGCGAAGATTTTCAACCGTTCTTCAACGTTCTTCGTTCGTTCTTCATCGTTCTTCGGTCTTCAACCGGTAAGTACCCAAAATCGAACTTTTCAATTCATTCTATGTACCCTTAGTGGTCCTCATTTGTTTTCACGTGCTTTTATTTTCATTTCATTTACTTTCTGTGCCCCCTTTTGAGGTGCTTTAATCATTTGCTTAAGTCATTTTCTTGCCTAATCAAAAAATAAAATAAATTTCCATTGATCATTTGAATTGTAATATCCATTAATTTCTGTTAAAATGAAATCCGACCGTTCAGTCATGTCGTAACCACGTTGGAAACCAAAAGAGGTAAAATAATAATCAAAAATATCTTTTAGTAAAATAAATCAAAAAAATCAATTGGACGCTTCACTTTGGGATTTTTCTCTCTTAATCGAATCGACTAATAACCAAAGTGAAACTAAGGCTAAAATCAATTCATAAACCAAACTTTTGTCATCACCTTGTTAGTGTTTAGCTCTACTGAGCTTTAAAAGATTGGCTAAGATTTTGTTAAAACATAAGCACTTAGACAATGAAGGAAAGCTGGAGTTGCTGCACATGATGTCCAACGTTATATCAAGGAATGAGATCGGGCTGCACAATGCACAAGGCAAGATAAAATGTCAAATGAAGAATTGAAGTTGTAGGATCCACGATGTCGGATACAATGTCCTGACATCCTGCCCGAGAATACTGGAGTTGCTGTACAATGCAAGATAAAAGTCAAGTGCAGAAGTGAAGCTGCAGGATCCACGATGTCGGACACGATGTCCTGACATCCGGCCCGATAATACTGGACATATAAATCTGTTATATCTTTAACAGATTATTGTGCAGTTAGCAAGAGATTAGAAGATCTATCTTTAGGAACGAATTAAAAGATCATTAAAGTTCGAATTTCAAAGTAGAAGAGTTCGTTCAGGGATTAAAGATTAAAGATTAAAGATTCAAACTAAAAGATCAAAAGTT
>NW_024464825.1:0-527 GCF_000004515.6 Glycine max
CTCGGAGTCTGATTGAGTCCCGTAATATATCGTGACGCTCGAATTTTAAAACCGAAGCTCACAGCAAATGCTAACGACAATAAGATTTCACTCGGATGTCCGACTGAGTCCCGTAACATATCGAGACGCTCGAAATTTAAAACCGAAGCTCGTAGCAATTTCGAACGACAATAACATTTCACTCGGAAGTCCGATTGTGTCCCTTAATATATCTAGACGCTCGAAATTTAAAACCGAAGCTCGTAGCAAATTTGAACGACAATAACATTTCACTCGGAAGTCCGATTGAGTCCCGTAATATATCGAGACGCTCGAAATTTAAAACCCAAGCTCGTAGCAAATTCGAACAACAATAAAATTTCTCTCGGAAATCCGAATAGCAAATTTAAACTACAATAACTTTTCACTCGGAAGTCCGATTGAGTCCCGTAATATATCGAGACACTCAAAATTTATACCCGTGCTCTCAGGATAATTCTAACGACAATAACTTTTCACTCTGAAGTCCGATTGAGTCCCGTAATATA
>NW_024464825.1:869-3645 GCF_000004515.6 Glycine max
TCCGATTGAGTCCCGTAATATATCGAGACGCTGAAAATTTAAAACAAATGCTCGTAGCAAATTCGAACGACAATAACATTTTACTCGGAAGTCCGATTGAGTCCCGAAATATATCGAGACGCTCAAAATTTAAAACCGAAGCTCGCTGCAAATTCGAACGACAATAACTTTTCACTCGGAAGTCCGATTGAGTCCCGTAATATATCGAGACGCTCGAAATTTAAAACCATTGCTCGTAGCAATTTCGAACGACAATAACATTTCACTCGGAAGTCCGATTGAGTCCCGTAACATATTGAGATTCTCAAAATTGAAAATAGAAGCTCGTTGCAAATTCGAACGACAATAACTTTTCATTCGGAAGTACGATTGAGTTTCGTAACATATTGTGATGCTCAAAATTAAAAACAGAAGCTCGTTGCAAAATCGAACGACAATAACTTTTCACTCGGAAATCCGATTGAGTCCCGTAATATATCGAGACGCTCGAAATTTAAAAACGAAGCTCGCAGCAAATTCTAATGACAATAACTTTTCACTCGGAAGTCCGATTGAGTTCCGTCAGACGCTCGAAATTTAAAATCGAAGCTCGTAGCAAATTCGAACGATAATAACTTTTCCCTCGGAAGTCTGATTCAGTCCCGTAATATATCGAGACGCTCGAAATTTAAAACGGAAGGTCGCAGCAAATTCTAACGACAATAACGTTACACTCGGAAGTCCAATTGAGTCCCGTTATATATCGAGACGCTCAAAATTTAAAACCGAAGTTTGCAGAATATTCTAACGACAATAACTTTTTACTCGGAACTCCGATTGAGTCCCGTAATATATCGAGACGCTCGAAATTTAAAACCGAAGTTTGCAGAATATTCTAACGACAATAACTTTTTACTCGGAACTCCGATTGAGTCCCGTAATATATCGAGACGCTCGAAATTTAAAACCAAAGCTCGTAGCAAATTCGAACGACAATAACATTTACTCGGAAGTCCGATTGAGTCCCGAAATATATCGAGACGCTCAAAATTTAAACCGAAGCTCGCAGCAAATTCTACGACAATAACTTTTCACTCCTGAAGTCCGAATGAGTCCCGTAATATATCGAGACGCTCAAATTTAAAACCGAAGCCTCGTAGCAAGTCCGAACGACATAACATTTCCCTCTAAATATGGTGTAACGTGAGCTGGAGAGTCACATCGTGACGCCTCTATTTGTAAAACCGAAGCTCGTAGCAAATTCGAGCGAAAATAACATTTCACTCGGAAGTCCGATTGAGTCCCGTAACATATTGAGATGCTCAAAATTGAAGACAGAAGCTCGTTGCAAATTCGAACGACAATAACTTTTCATTCGGAAGTCCGATTGAGTCCCGTAATATATCGAGACGCTCGAAATTTACAAACGAAGCCCGCAGCAAATTCTAATGACAATAACTTTTCACTCGGAAGTCCGATTGAGTCCCGTAACATATTGAGATGCTCAAAATTGAAAACAGAAGCTCGTTGCAAATTCGAACAACAATATCTTTTCACTCGGAATTCCGATTGCGTCCCATAATATATAGAGACGCTCGAAATTTAAAACCGAAGCTCGTAGCAAATTCGAACGACAATAACATTTCACTCGGAAGTCCGATTGAGTCCCGTAATATATCGAGCTACTCGAAATTTAAAACCGAAGCTCGCAGCAAATTCTAACGACAATAACTTTTCACTCGGAAGTCCGATTGAGTCCCGTAATAAATCGAGACGCTCGAAATTTAAAACCGAAGCTCGTAGCAAATTCGAACGACAATAACATTTCACTCGGAAGTCCGATTGAGTTCCGTAATATATCGAGCCGCTCGAAATTTAAAACCGAAGCTCGCAGGAAATTCTAACGACAATAACTTTACACTCGGAAGTCCAATTGAGTCCCGTTAGATATTGAGACGCTCAAAATTTAAAGCCGAAAGCTCGTAGCAAATTCGAACAACAATAAATTTTCACCCCGGAAGTCCGATTGAGTCCCGTAATATATCAAGACGCTCGAAATTTAAAGCCGAAGCACGTAGCAAATTCGAACAACAATATCGTTTCACTCGGAATTCCGATTGCGTCCCATAATATATAGAGACGCTCGAAATTTAAAACCGAAGCTCGTAGCAAATTCGAACGACAATAACATTTCACTCGGAAGTCCGATTGAGTCCCGTAATATATCGAGCTACTCGAAATTTAAAACCGAAGCTCCCAGCAAATTCTAACGACAATAACTTTTCACTCGGAAGTCCGATTGAGTCCCGTAATATATCGAGACGCTCGAAATTGAAAACAAATGCCCGTAGCAAATTCGAACGACAATAACATTTTACTCGGAAGTCCGATTGAGTCCCGAAATATATGGAGACGCTCAAAATTAAAACCGAAGCTCGTAGCAAATTCGAACTGCAATAACATTTCACTCGGAAGTCCGATTGAGTCCCGTAATATATCGAGCCACTCGAAATTTAAAATCGAAGCTCGCAGCAAATTCTAACGACAATAACTTTTCACTCGGAAGTCCGATTGAGTCCCGTAATATATCGAGACGCTCGAAATTGAAAACAAATGCTCGTAGCAAATTCGAACGACAATAACATTTTACTCGGAAGTCCAATTGAGTCCCGAAATATATCGAGACGCTCAAAATTTAAAACCGAAGCTCGCAGCAAATTCTAACGACAATAACTTTTCACTCGGAAGTCCGATTGAGTCCCGTAATATATCGAGACGCTCAAAATTTAAAACCGAA
>NW_024464825.1:4517-5225 GCF_000004515.6 Glycine max
ATATCGAGGCGCTGGAAACTTAAAACCGAAGCTCGTAGCGAATTCGAAGGACAATAACTTTTCATTCGGGAGTCCGATTGAGTCCCGTAACATATCGAGACCCTCAAAATTGAAAACAAAAGCTCTGAGAAAATTCTAACGACAATAACTTTTCACTCGGGAGTCCGATTGAGTCCCGTCAAACGCTCGAAATTGAAAACCGAAGCTCGTAGCAAATTCGAACGACAATAACTTTTCACTCGGAAGTCCGATTGAGTCCCGTAACATATCGAGACGCTCAAAATTGAAAACAAAAGCTCTGAGAAAATTCTAACGACAATAACTTTTCACTCGGAAGTCCGATTGAGTCCCGTAATATATCGACACGCTCGAAATTTAAAACCGAAGCTCGTAGCAAATACGAACGACAATATCATTTCACTCGAAAGTCCGATTGAGTCCCGTAATATATTGAGGCGCTGGAAACTTAAAACCGAAGCTCGTAGCAAATTCAAAGGACAATAACTTTTCACTCGGAAGTCCGATTGAGTCCCATAATATATCGAGACGCTCGAAATTTAAAACCGAAGCTCGTAGCAAATTCTAACGACAATAACTTTTCACTCGGAAGTCCGATTGAGTCCTGTCAAACGCTCGAAATTTAAAACCGAAGCTCGTAGCAAATTCGAACGACCATAACATTTCACTCTGAAGTTCGATTGAGTCCAA
>NW_024464825.1:5687-6232 GCF_000004515.6 Glycine max
TCGAGACGCTCGAAATTTAAAACCGAAGCTCGCAGCAAATTCTAACGACAATAACTTTCACTCGGAAGTCCGATTGAGTCCCGTAATATATCGACACGCTCGAAATTTAAAACCGAAGCTCATAGCAAATACGAACGACAATAACTTTTCATTCGGAAGTCTGATTGTGTCCCATAACATATCGAGATGCTCAAAATTGAAAACAGAAGCTCGTTGCAAATTCGAACGACAATAACGTTTTACTCGGATGTCCGATTGAGTCCCGTAATATATAGAGACGCTCAAAATTTAAAACCGAAGCTCGCAGCAAATTCTAACGACAATATCTTTTCAATCGGAAGTCCGATTGAGTCCCGTAAACTATCGAGACGCTTGAAATTTAAAACCGAAGCTCGTAGCAAATACGAACGACAATAACTTTTAATTCGGAAGTCCGATTAAGTCCCGTAACATATTGAGATGCTCAAAATTGACAACAGAAGCTCGTTGCAAATTCGAACGACAATAACGTTTTACTCGGATGTTCGATTGAGTCTCGTAATATA
>NW_024464825.1:8311-9505 GCF_000004515.6 Glycine max
AACCGAAGCTCGCAGCAAATTCTAACGACAATAACTTTTCACTCGGAAGTCCGATTGAGTCCCGTAGTATATCGACATGCTCGAAATTTAAAACTGAAGCTCGTAGCAAATACGAACGACAATAAATTTTCATTCGGAAGTCCGATTGAGTCCCGTAACATATTGAGATGCTCAAAATTGAAAACAGAAGCTCGTTGCAAATTCGAACGACAATAACGTTTTACTCGGATGTTCGATGAGTCCCCGTAATATATCCAGGCGCTGGAAACTTAAAACCGAAGCTCGTAGCAAATTCGAACGACAATAACGTTTCACTCGGAAGTCCGATTGAGTCCCGTAACATACCGAGACGCTCAAAATTGAAAACAAAAGCTCTGAGAAAATTCTAACGACAATAACTTTTCACTCGGAAGTCCGATTGAGTCCCGTAATACATAGAGACGCTCGAAATTTAAAACCGAAGCACGTAGCAAATTCGAAAGACAATAACATTTCACTCGGAAGTCCGATTGAGTCCCGTAATATATCGTGACGCTCGAATTTTAAAACCGAAGCTCGTACCAAATTCGAACGAAAATAACATTTCACTCGGAAGTCCGATTGAGTCCCGTAATATATCAAGATGCTCGAAATTTAAAACTGAAGCTCGTAGCAAATTCGAACGACAATAACATTTCACTCGGAAGTCCGATTCAGTCCCGTAATATATCGAGACGCTCAAAATTTAAAACTGAAGCTCGCAGCAAATTCTAACGACAATAACTTTTCACTCGGAAGTCCGATTGAGCCCCGTAATATATCGAGACGCTCGAAATTTAAAACCAAAGCTCGTAGCAAATTAGAACGACAATAAATTTCACTCGGAAGTCCGATTGAGTCCCGTAATATATCATGACGCTCGAAATTAAAATCGAAGCTCGTAGCATATTCGAACGACAATAACATTTTACTCGGAAGTCCCATTGAGTCCCGTAATGTATCGAGACGCTCGAAATTTAAAACCGAAGCTCGTAGCATATTCGAACGACAATAACTTGTCACTCGGTAGTCCGATTGAGTCCTGTAACATATTGAGATGCTCATAATTGACAACAGAAGCGCGTGGCATATTCGAACCACAATAACGTTTTACTCGGATGTTCGATTGAGTCCCGTAATATATCGTGACGCTCAATATTTAAAACCGAAGCTCGT
>NW_024464825.1:10165-11029 GCF_000004515.6 Glycine max
TTCACTCGGAAGTCCGATTGAGTCCCGTAATATATCGAGACGCTCAAAATTTTAAACCGAAGCTCATAGCAAATTCGAACGACAATAACTTTTCATTCGGGAAGTCTGATTGAGTCCCGTAACATATCGAGATGCTCAAAATTGAAAACAGAAGCTCGTTGCAAATTCGAACGACAATAACGTTTTACTCGGATGTCCGATTGAGTCCCGTAATATCTAGAGACGCTCGAAATTTAAAACCGAAGCTCGCAGCAAATTCTAACGACAATAACTTTTCACTCGGAAGTCCGATTGAGTCCCGTAAACTATCGAGACGCTCGAAATTGAAAACCGAAGCTCGCAGCAAATACGAACGACAGTAACTTTTAATTCGGAAGTCCGATTAAGTCCCGTAACATATTGAGATGCTCAAAATTGACAACAGAAGCTCGTTGCAAATTCGAACGACAATAACGTTTTACTCGGATGTTCGATTGAGTCCCGTAATATATCGAGGCGCTGGAAACTTAGATCCGAAGCTCGTAGCAAATTCGAAGGACAATAACTGTTCACTCGGAAGTCCGATGGAGTCCCGTAATATATCGAGACGCTCGAAATTTAGAATCGAAGCTCGCAGCAGATTCTGACGACAATAACTGTTCACTCGGGAGTCCGATTGAGTCCCGTCAAACGCTCGAAATTGCAAACCGAAGCTCGTAGCAAATTCGAATGACAATAACTTGTCACTCGGAAGTCCGATTGAGTCCCGTAACATATCGAGACGCTCAAAATTGAAACAAAAGCTCTGAGAAATTCTAACGACAATAACTTTTCACTCGGAAGTCCGAATTGAGTCCCAGTAATATATCGACACGCTCGAAATTT
>NW_024464825.1:11628-12386 GCF_000004515.6 Glycine max
ATATATTGAGGCGCTGGAAACTTATAACTGAAGCGCGTAGCAAATTCAAGGACAATAACTTTCACTCGGAAGTCCGATTGAGTCCCGTAATATATCGAGATGCTCGAAATTAAAACCGAAGCTCGTAGCAAATTCTAACGACAATAACTTTTCACTCGGAAGTCCGATTGAGTCCTGTCAAACGCTCGAAATTTAATACCGAAGCTCGTAGCAAATTCGAACGACAATAAGATTTCACTCGGAAGTCCGATTGAGTCCCGTAATATATCGTGACACTCGAAATTTAAAACCGAAGCTCGTAGCAAATTCGAACGACAATAACATTATACTCGGAAGTCCCATTGAGTCCCGTAGTATATCGAGACGCTCAAAATTTGAAACCGAAGCTCGTAGCAAATTCTAACGACAATAACTTTTCACTCGGAAGTCCGATTGAGTCCCGTAATATATCGACACGCTCGAAATTTAAAACCGAAGCTCATAGCACATACGAACGACAATAACTTTTCATTCGGAAGTCTGATTGA
The DNA here is from genome assembly GCF_000004515.6 of Glycine max. Taxonomy (NCBI): domain Eukaryota; kingdom Viridiplantae; phylum Streptophyta; class Magnoliopsida; order Fabales; family Fabaceae; genus Glycine; species Glycine max. The sequence goes on from NW_024464825.1 coordinate 12,156, forward strand.
GTCCCATAACATATCGAGATGCTCAAAATTGAAAACAGAAGCTCGTTGCGAATTCGAACGACAATAACGTTTTACTCGGATGTCCGATTGAGTCCCGTAATATATAGAGACGCTCGAAATTTAGAACCGAAGCTCGCAGCAAATTCTAACGACAATAACTTTTCAGTCGGAAGTCCGATTGAGTCCCGTAAACTATCGAGATGCTCGAAATTTAGAACCGAAGCTCGTAGC
>NW_024464825.1:14153-15605 GCF_000004515.6 Glycine max
CATTATACTCGGAAGTCCCATTGAGTCCCGGTAATATATCGAGACGCTCAAAATTTGAAACCGAAGCTCGCAGCAAATTCTCACGACAATAACTCGTCACTCGGAAATCCGATTGAGTCCCGTAATATATCGACACGCTCGAAATTTAAAACCGAAGCTCATAGCAAATACGAACGACAATAACTTTTCATTCGGAAGTCTGATTGAGTCCCATAACATATCGAGATGCTCAAAATTGAAAACAGAAGCTCGTTGCGAATTCGAACGACAATAACGTTTTACTCGGATGTCCGATTGATTCCCGTAATATATAGAGACGCTCGAAATTTAAAACCGAAGCTCGCAGCAAATTCTAACGACAATAACTTTTCAGTCGGAAGTCCGATTGAGTCCCGTAAACTATCGAGATGCTCGAAATTTAAAACCAAAGCTCGTAGCAAATACGAACGACAATAACTTTTAATTCGGAAGTCCGATTAAGTCCCGTAACATATTGAGATGCTCAAAATTGACAACAGAAGCTCGTTGCAAATTCGAACGACAATAATGTTTTACTCGGATGTTCGATTGAGTCCCGTAATATATCGAGGCGCTGGAAACTTAAAACCGAAGCTCGTAGCAAATTCGAAGGACAATAACTTTTCACTTGGAAGTCCGATTGTGTCCCGTAATATATCGAGACGCTCGAAATTTAAAACCGAAGCTCGCAGCAAACTCTAACGACAATAACTTTTCACTCGGAAGTCCGATTGAGTCCCGTCAAACGCTCGAAATTTAAAACCGAAGCTCGTAGCAAATTCGAACGACAATAACGTTTCACTCGGAAGTCCGATTGAGTCCCGTAACATACCGAGACGCTCAAAATTGAAAACAAAAGCTCTGAGAAAATTCTAACGACAATAACTTTTCACTCGGAAGTCCGATTGAGTCCCGTAATACATAGAGACGCTCGAAATTTAAAACCGAAGCACGTAGCAAATTCGAAAGACAATAACATTTCACTCGGAAGTCCGATTGAGTCCCGTAATATATCGTGACGCTCGAATTTTAAAACCGAAGCTCGTACCAAATTCGAACGAAAATAACATTTCACTCGGAAGTCCGATTGAGTCCCGTAATATATCAAGATGCTCGAAATTTAAAACTGAAGCTCGTAGCAAATTCGAACGACAATAACATTTCACTCGAAAGTCCGATTCAGTCCCGTAATATATCGAGACGCTCAAAATTTAAAACCGAAGCTCGCAGCAAATTCTAACGACAATAACTTTTCACTCGGAAGTCCGATTGAGCCCCGTAATATATCGAGACGCTCGAAATTTAAAACCAAAGCTCGTAGCAAATTAGAACGACAATAAATTTCACTCGGAAGTCCGATTGAGTCCCGTAATATATCATGACGCTCGAAATTTAAAATCATTACGTACGGCGCAACCGGACGCCCTGAACATT
>NW_024464825.1:15804-17111 GCF_000004515.6 Glycine max
TGAGTCCCGTACACGCGTCGTGACGCTCAAAATTTAAAACCGAAGCTCGTAGCAAATTAGAACGACAATAACATTTCACTCGGAAGTCCAATTGAGTCCCGTAATATATCGTGACGCTCAAAATTTAAAACCGAAGCTCGTAGCAAATTCAAACGACAATAACATTTCACTCGGAAGTCCGATTGAGTCCCGTAACATATCGAGATGCTCGAAATTTAAAACCAAAGCTCGTAGCAAATTCGAACGACAATAACTTTTTACTCGGAAGTCCGATTGAGTCCCGTAATATATCGAGACGCTCGAAATTTAAAACCGAAGCTCGTAGCAAATTCTAACGACAATAACTTTTCACTCGGAAGTCCGATTGAGTCCCGTAATATATCGAGATGCTCGAAATTTAAAACCGAAGCTCGTAGCAAATACGAACGACAATAACTTTTAATTCGGAAGTCCGATTGAGTCCCGTAACATATTGAGATGCTCAAAATTGACAACCGAAGCTTGTTGCAAATTCGAACGACAATAACGTTTTACTCGGATGTTCGATTGAGTCTCGTAATATATCGAGGCGCTGGAAACTTAAAACCGAAGCTCGTAGCAAATTCGAAGGACAATAACTTTTCACTGGGAAGTCCGATTGAGTCCCGTAATATATCGAGACGCTCGAAATTTAAAACCGAAGCTCGCAGCAAATTCTAACGACAATAACTTTTCACTCGGGAGTCCGATTGAGTCCCGTCAAACGCTCGAAATTGAAAACCGAAGGTCGTAGCAAATTCGAACGACAATAACTTTTCACTCGGAAGTCCGATTGAGTCCCGTAACATATCGAGACGCTCAAAATTGAAAACAAAAGCTCTGAGAAAATTCTAACGACAATAACTTTTCACTCGAAAGTCCGATTGAGTCCCGTAATATATCGACACGATCGAAATTTAAAACCGAAGCTCGTAGCAAATACGAACGACAATAACATTTCACTCGGAAGTCCGATTGAGTCCCGTAATATATAAAGGCAATGGAAACTTAAAACCGAAGCTCGTAGCAAATTCGAAGGACAATAACTTTTCACTCGGAAGTCCGATTGAGTCCCGTAATATATCGAGACGCTCAAAATTTAAAACCGAAGCTCGCAGCAAATTCTAACGACAATAACTTTTCACTCGGAAGTCCGATTGAGTCCCGTCAAACGCTCGAAATTTAAAACCGAAGCTCGTAGCATATTAGAACGACAATAACATTTTACTCAGAAGTCCCATTGAGTCCCGTAATATATCGAGACGCTCAGAATTTAAAACTAAGCTCGC
>NW_024464825.1:17272-18548 GCF_000004515.6 Glycine max
AAATTGAAAATAGAAGCTCGTTGCAAATTCGAACGACAATAACGTTTTACTCGGATGTCCGATTGAGTCTCGTAATATATAGAGACGCTCGAAATTTAAAACCGAAGCTCGCAGCAAATTCTAACGACAATAACTTTTCACTCGAAAGTCCGATTGAGTCCCGTAAACTATCGAGATGCTCGAAATTTAAAACCGAAGCTCGTAGCAAATTCGAACGACAATAACTTTTAATTCGGAAGTCCGATTAAGTCCCGTAACATATTGAGATGCTCAAAATTGACAACAGAAGCTCATTGCAAATTCGAACGACAATAACGTTTTACTCGGATGTTCGATTGAGTCCCGTAATATATCGAGGCGCTGGAAACTTAAAACCGAAGCTCGTAGCAAATTTGAAGGACAATAACTTTTCACTCGGAAGTCCGATTGAGTCCCGTAATATATCGAGACGCTCGAAATTTAAAACCGAAGCTCGCAGCAAATTCTAACGACAATAACTTTTCACTCGGGAGTCCGATTGAGTCCCGTCAAACGCTCGAAATTGAAAACCGAAGGTCGTAGCAAATTCGAACGACAATAACTTTTCACTCGGAAGTCCGATTGAGTCCCGTAACATATTGAGACGCTCAAAATTGAAAACAAAAGCTCTGAGAAAATTCTAACGACAATAACTTTTCACTCGAAAGTCCGATTGAGTCCCGTAATATATCGACACGATCGAAATTTAAAACCGAAGCTCGTAGCAAATACGAACGACAATAACAATTCACTCGGAAGTCCGATTGAGTCCCGTAATATATCAAGGCAATGGAAACTTAAAACCGAAGCTCGTAGCAAATTCGAAGGACAATCACTTTTCACTCGGAAGTCCGATTGAGTCCCGTAATATATCGAGACGCTCAAAATTTAAAACCGAAGCTCGCAGCAAATTCTAATGACAATAACTTTTCACTCGGAAGTCCGATTGAGTCACCGTCAATACGCTCAAAATTTAAAACCGAAGCTCGTAGCAAATTCGAACGACAATAACATTTCACTCGGATGTCCGATTGAGTCCCGTAATATATCGAGACGCTTAAAATTTAAAACCGAAGCTCGCAGCAAATTCGAACGACTAATAACTTTTCACTCGGAAGTCCGATTGAGTCCCGTAATATATCGACACACTCGAAATTTAAAACCGAAGCTCGTAGCAAATACGAACGACAATAACTTTTCATTCGGAAGTCCGATTGAGTCCCATAACATATCGAGACGCTCGAAATTTAAAACCAAA
>NW_024464825.1:18692-19437 GCF_000004515.6 Glycine max
CCAGTAATATATCGTGACGCTCGAAATTTAAAACGAAGCTCGTAGCAAATTCGAACGACAATAACATTTCACTCGGAAGTCCGATTGAGTCCGTAATATATCGAGACGCTCGAAATTTAAAACCAAAGCTCGTAGCAAATTCGAACGACAATAACTTTTCACTCGGAAGTCCGATTGAGTCCCGTAATATATCGACACGCTCGAAATTTAAAACCGAAGCTCATAGCAAATACGAACGACAATAACTTTTCATTCGGAAGTCTGATTGAGTCCCATAACATATCGAGATGCTCAAAATTGAAAACAGAAGCTCGTTGCAAATTCGAACGACAATAACGTTTTACTCGGATGTCCGATTGAGTCCCGTAATATATAGAGACGCTCGAAATTTAAAACCGAAGCTCGCAGCAAATTCTAACGACAATAACTTTTCACTCGGAAGTCCGATTGAGTCCCGTAAACTATCGAGACGCTCGAAATTTAAAATCGAAGCTCGTAGCAAATACGAACGACAATAACTTTTAATTCGGAAGTCCGATTAAGTCCCGTAACATATTGAGATGCTCAAAATTGACAGCAGAAGCTCGTTGCAAATTCGAACGACAATAACGTTTTACTCGGATGTTCGATTGAGTCCCGTAATATATCGAGGCGCTGGAAACTTAAAACCGAAGCTCGTAGCAAATTCGAAGGACAATAACTTTTCACTCGGAAGTCCGATTGAGTCCCGTAATATATAGAGACG
>NW_024464825.1:21909-23760 GCF_000004515.6 Glycine max
CGACAATAACTTTTCATTGGGAAGTCCGCTTGAGTGCCGTGACATATTGAGATGCTCAAAATGAAAACAGAAGCTCGTTGCAAATTCGAATGACAATAGCGTTTTACTCGGATGTTCGAGTGAGTCCCGTAATATATCGAGGTGCTGGAAATTTAAAACTGAAGCTCGTAGCAAATTCGAACGTCAATAACTTTTCACTCGGAAGTCCGATTGAGTCCCGTAATATATCGAGACGCTCGTAATTTAAAACCGAAGCTCGCAGCAAATTTTAATGATAATAAATTTTCACTCGGAAGTACGATTGAGTCCCGTCAGACGCTCGAAATTTAAAATCGAAGCTCGTAGCAAATACGAACGAAAATAACTTTTCATTCGGAGTCCGATTGAGTCCCGTAACATATTGAGATGCTCAAAATTGAAAATAGAAGCTCGTTGCAAATTCGAACGACAATAACGTTTTACTTGGATGTTCGATTGAGTCCTGTAATATATCGAGGCGCTGGAAATTTAAAACCGAAGCTCGTAGCAAATTTGAACGACAATAACTTTTCACTCGGAAGTCCGATTGAGTCCCGTAATATATCGAGACGCTCGAAATTTAAAACCGAAGCTCACAGCAAATTCTAAGGACAATAACTTTTCACTCGGAAGTCCGATTGAGTCCCGTCAGACGCTCGAAATTTAAAACTGAAGCTCGTAACAAATTCGAACGACAATAACGTTTCACTCGGAAGTCCGATTGAGTCCCGTAACATATCGAGACGCTCAAAATGAAAACAGAAGACCAGAGAAAATTCTGGCGACAATAACTTTTCACTCGGAAGTCCGATTGAGTCCCGTAATATATCGAGACGCTCGAAATTTAAAACCGAAGGACGCAGCAAATTCTAACAACAATAACTTTTCACTCGGAAGTCCGATTGAGTCCCGTAATATATCGAGACGCTCGAAATTTAAAACCGAAGCTCGTAGCAAAATCGAATGAAAATAACATTTCACTCAGAAGTCTGATTGAGTCCCGTAATATATCGAGACGCTCGAAATGTAAAACCGAAGCTCGTAGCATAATCGAATGAAAATAACATTTCACTCGGAAGTCCGATTGAGTCCCGTAATATATCGAGCCGCTCGAAATTTAAAACCAAAGCTCGCAGCAAATTTAAACGACAATAACTTTTCACTCGGAACTCCGATTGAGTCCCGTAATATATCGTGACGCTCGAATTTTAAAACCGAAGCTCATAGCAAATTCGAATGACAATAACATTTCACTCGGAAGTCCGATTGAGTCCTGTAATATATCGAGTCGCTCAAAATTTAAAACCAAAGCTCGCAGCAAATTCGAACGACAATAATATTTCACTCGGAAGTCTGATTTAGTCTCGTAATATATTGAGACGCTCAAAATTTAAAACCGAAGCTCGCAGCATATTCGAACGACAATAAATTTTGACTCGGAAGTCCGATTGAGTCCCGTAATATATCGGGACGCTCAAAATTTTAAGCCGAAGCTCGTAGAAAATTCGAACAACAATAACTTTTCACTCAGAAGTCCGATTGAGTCCCGTAATATATAGAGACGCTCGAAATTTAAAACCGAAGCTCGTAGGAAATTTGAACGACAATAACTTTTCACTCGGAAGTCCGATTGAGTCCCGTAATATATCGAGACGCTCGAAATTAAAAACCGAAGCTCGTAGAAAATTCGAATAACAATAATTTTAACTTGAAAGTCCGATTGAGGCCCATAATATATCGAGACGCTCAAAATTTAAAACTGAAGCTCGGAGCAAATTCGAACAACAATAACTTTTCACTCGGGAAGTTCGATTGCAGTCCGTATATATAGAG
>NW_024464826.1:0-764 GCF_000004515.6 Glycine max
TCCGTAATATATCGACACGCTCGAAATTGAATGTTGAAGCTCTAAGCCAATTCAAACAACAATAAATTTTTTCTCGGAGGTCCGATTCAGTGACGTAATATATCGGGTCGCTCGAAATTGAATGTTGAACCTCTGAGCCAACTCAAACGACAATAACTTTTTACTCGGATGTCTGACTGAGTCCCGAAATATATCGAGACGCTCGAAATTGAATGTTAAAGCTCTGAGCCAATTCAAACGACAATAACTTTTTACTCGGATGTCTGATTGAGTTCCGTCATATATCGAGACGCTCGGAATTGAATGTTGAACCTCTGAGCCAATTCAAACAACAATAACTTTTTGCTCGGATGTCTGATTGAGTCCCGTAATATATCGAGACGCTCGTAATTGAATGTTGAAGCTCAGAGCAAATTCAAACGACAATAACTTTTTACTCGGATGTCCGATTCAGTGACGTAATATATCGGGACGCTCGAAATTGAATGTTGAACCTCTGAGCCAACTCAAAAGACAATAACTTTTTACTCGGATGTCTGATTGAGTCCCGAAATATATCGAGACGCTCGAAATTGAATGTTTGAACCTCTAAGCCAATTCAAACGACAATAACTTTTTACTCGGATGTCTGATTGAGTCCCGTAATATATCGAGATGCTCGAGTTGAATTGTTGAACCTCTGAGCCAATTCAAACGACAATAACTTTTTACTCGGATGTCTGATTGAGTCCCGTAATATATCGAGACGCTCGAAATTGAATGTT
>NW_024464826.1:4562-5410 GCF_000004515.6 Glycine max
GTCCCGTAATATATCGAGACGCTCAAAGTAAGATGTTTAAGCTTTGAGCCAATTCTAACGACAATAACCTTTTACTCGGATGTCCGATTGAGTCCCGTAATATATCGACACGCTCGAAATTGAATGTTGAAGCTCTAAGCCAATTCAAACAACAATAACTTTTTACTCGGATGTCCGATTCAATGACGTAATATATCGGGACGCTCGAAATTGAATGTTGAACCTCTAGGCCAACTCAAACGACAATAACTTTTTACTCGGATGTCTGATTGAGTCCCGTAATATATGGAGACGCTCGAAATTGAATGTTGAAGCTTTGAGCAAATTGAAACGACAATAACTTTTTACTCGGATGTCTGATTGAGTCCCGTAATATATCGAGACGCTCGAAATTGAATGTTGAACCTTTGAGCCAATTCCAACGACAATAACTTTTTACTCGGATGTCTGATTGAGTCCCGTAATATATCGAGACGCTCGATATTGAATGTCGAAGCTCAGAGCCAATTCAATCGACAATAAACTTTTACTCGGATGTCCGATTCTCTGACGTAATATATCGGGACGCTCGAAATTTGATTGTTGACCCTCTGAGCCCAATTCAACCGACAATTAATTTTCACTCGGATGTCTGATTTGAGTCCCGAAATATATCGAGACGCTCGAAATTGAATGTTGAAGCTCTGAGCCAATTCAAACGGACAATTATCGGGGGAGGGACTAGGGATGTCTGATCTGAGTTCCGTCATATATCGAGACGCTCGAAATTGAATGTTGAACCTACGATCCAATTCAAACGACAATAACTTTTTTCTCGGATATCTGATTGAGTCCCGTAATATATCGAG
>NW_024464826.1:6300-11567 GCF_000004515.6 Glycine max
GAGTCCCGAAATATATCGAGACGCTCAAATTGAATGTGAACCTCTGAGCCAATTCAACGACATTAACTTTTTACTCGGATGTCTGATTGAGTCCCGTAATATATCGAGACGCTCGAAATTGAATGTTGAAGCTTTGAGCAAATCAAAACGACAATAACTTTTTACTCGGATGTCCTGATTGAGTCCCGTAATATATCGAGACGCTTGAAATTGAATGTTGAACCTATGAGCCAATTCCAACGACAATAACTTTTTACTCGGATGTCTGATTGAGTCCCGTAATATATCGAGACGCTCGAAATTGAATGTTAAAGCTCTGAGCCAATTCAAACGACAATAACTTTTTACTCGGATGTCTGATTGAGTTCCGTCATATATCGAGACACTCGAAATTGAATGTTGAACCTACGATCCAATTCTAACGACAATAACCTTTTACTCGGATGTCCGATTGAGTCCCGTAATATATCGACACGCTCGAAATTGAATGTTGAAGCTCTAAGCCAATTCAAACAACAATAACTTTTTACTCGGATGTCCGATTCAGTGACGTAATATATCGGGACGCTCGAAATTGAATGTTGAACCTCTAGGCCAACTCAAACGACAATAACTTTTTACTCGGATGTCTGATTGAGTCCCGTAATATATGGAGACGCTCGAAATTGAATTTTTAAGCTTTGAGCAAATTCAAACGACAATAACTTTTTACTCGGATGTCTGATTGAGTCCCGTAATATATCGAGACGCTCGAAATTGAATGTTGAACCTTTGAGCCAATTCCAACGACAATAACTTTTTACTCGGATGTCTGATTGAGTCCCGTAATATATCGAGACGCTCGATATTGAATGTTGAAGCTCAGAGCAAATTCAATCGACAATAACTTTTTTACTCGGATGTCCGATTCTATGACGTAATATATCGGGACGCTCGAAATTGAATGTTGAACCTCTGAGCCAACTCAAAAGACAATAACTTTTTACTCGGATGTCTGATTGAGTCCCGAAATATATCGAATCGAAAATGAATTTTGAACCTCTGAGCCAATTCAAACGGCAATAACTTTTGACTCGGATGTCTGATTGAGTCCCGTAATATATCGAGACGCTCAAAGTTGAATGTTTAAGCTTTAAGCCAATTCATACGACAATAACTTTTTACTCGGATGTCTGATTGAGTCCCGTAATATAACGAGACGCTCGAAATTGAATGTTTAAGCTTTGAGCCAATTCTAACGACAATAACTTTTTACTCGGATGTCCGATAGAGTCCCGTAATATATTGACACGCTCGAAATTGAATGTTGAACCTCTAAGCCAATTCAAACAACAATAACTTTTTTCTCGGATGTCCGATTCAGTGATGTAATATATCGGGTCGCTCGAAATTGAATGTTGAACCTCTGAGCTAACTCAAACGACAATAACTTTTTACTCGGATGTCTGACTGAGTCCCGAAATATATCGAGACGCTCGAAATTGAATGTTAAAGCTCTAAGCCAATTCAAACGACAATAACTTTTTACTCGGATGTCTGATTGAGTTCCGTCATATATCGAGACGCTCGAAATTGAATGTTGAACCTACGATCCAATTCAAACGAAATAACTTTTTTCTCGGATATCTAATTGAGTCCCGTAATATATCGAGACGCTCGAAATTGAATGTTGAAGTTCAGAGCAAATTCAAACGACAATAACTTTTTACTCGGATGTCCGATTCAGTGACGTAATATATCGGGACGCTCGAAATTGAATGTTGAACCTACGATCCAATTCAAACGACAATAACTTTTTTCTCGGATATCTGATTGAGTCCCGTAATATATCGAGACGCTCGAAATTGAATGTTGAAACTCAGAGCAAATTCAAACGACAATAACTTTTTACTCGGATGTCCGATTCAGTGACGTAATATATCGGGACGCTCGAAATTGAATGTTGAACCTCTGAGCCAACTCAAACGACAATAACTTTTTACTCGGATGTCTGATTGAGTCCCGAAATATATCGAGACGCTCGAAATTGAATTTTGAACCTCTGAGCCAATTCAAACGGCAATAACTTTTTACTCGGATGTCTGATTGAGTCCCGTAATATATCGAGACGCTCAAAGTATAATGTTTAAGCTTTGAGCCAATTCTAACGACAATAACCTTTTATTCGGATGTCCGATTGAGTCCCGTAATATATCGACACGCTCGAAATTGAATGTTGAAGCTCTAAGCCAATTCAAACAACAATAACTTTTTACTCGGATGTCCGATTCAGTGACGTAATATATCGGGACGCTCGAAATTGAATGTTGAACCTCTAGGCCAACTCAAACGACAATAACTTTTTACTCGGATGTCTGATTGAGTCCCGTAATATATGGAGACGCTCGAAATTGAATTTTTAAGCTTTGAGCAAATTCAAACGACAATAACTTTTTACTCGGATGTCTGATTGAGTCCCGTAATATATCGAGACGCTCGAAATTGAATGTTGAACCTTTGAGCCAATTCCAACGACAATAACTTTTTACTCGGATGTCTGATTGAGTCCCGTAATATATCGAGACGCTCGATATTGAATGTTGAAGCTCAGAGCAAATTCAATCGACAATAACTTTTTACTCGGATGTCCGATTCTATGACGTAATATATCGGGACGCTCGAAATTGAATGTTGAACCTCTGAGCCAACTCAAAAGACAATAACTTTTTACTCGGATGTCTGATTGAGTCCCGAAATATATCGAATCGAAAATGAATTTTGAACCTCTCAGCCAATTCATACGGCAATAACTTTTTGACTCGGATGTCTGACTGAGTCCCGTAATATATCGAGACGCTCACAGTTGAATGTATGAGGCTTTAAGCCAATTCATACGACAAAAACTTTTTACTCGGATGTCTGATTGAGTCCCGTAATATAACGAGACGCTCGAAATTGAATGTTTAAGCTTTGAGCCAATTCTAACGACAATAACTTTTTACTCGGATGTCCGATAGAGTCCCGTAATATATTGACACGCTCGAAATTGAATGTTGAACCTCTAAGCCAATTCAAACAACAATAACTTTTTTCTCGGATGTCCGATTCAGTGATGTAATATATCGGGTCGCTCGAAATTGAATGTTGAACCTCTGAGCCAACTCAAACGACAATAACTTTTTACTCGGATGTCTGACTGAGTCCCGAAATATATCGAGACGCTCGAAATTGAATGTTAAAGCTCTAAGCCAATTCAAACGACAATAACTTTTTACTCGGATGTCTGATTGAGTTCCGTCATATATCGAGACGCTCGAAATTGAATGTTGAACCTACGATCCAATTCAAACGAAATAACTTTTTTCTCGGATATCTAATTGAGTCCCGTAATATATCGAGACGCTCGAAATTGAATGTTGAAGTTCAGAGCAAATTCAAACGACAATAACTTTTTACTCGGATGTCCGATTCAGTGACGTAATATATCGGGACGCTCGAAATTGAATGTTGAACCTACGATCCAATTCAAACGACAATAACTTTTTTTCTCGGATATCTGATTGAGTCCCGTAATATATCGAGACGCTCGAAATTGAATGTTGAAACTCAGAGCAAATTCAAACGACAATAACTTTTTACTCGGATGTCCGATTCAGTGACGTAATATATCGGGACGCTCGAAATTGAATGTTGAACCTCTGAGCCAACTCAAACGACAATAACTTTTTACTCGGATGTCTGATTGAGTCCCGAAATATATCGAGACGCTCGAAATTGAATTTTGAACCTCTGAGCCAATTCAAACGGCAATAACTTTTTACTCGGATGTCTGATTGAGTCCCGTAATATATCGAGACGCTCAAAGTATAATGTTTAAGCTTTGAGCCAATTCTAACGACAATAACCTTTTATTCGGATGTCCGATTGAGTCCCGTAATATATCGACACGCTCGAAATTGAATGTTGAAGCTCTAAGCCAATTCAAACAACAATAACTTTTTACTCGGATGTCCGATTCAGTGACGTAATATATCGGGACGCTCGACAATTGAATGTTGAACCTCTAGGCCAACTCAAACGACAATAACTTTTTACTCGGATGTCTGATTGAGTCCCGTAATATATGGAGACGCTCGAAATTGAATTATTTAGCTCTGAGCAAATTCAAACGACAATAACTTTTTACTCGGATGTCTGATTGAGTCCCGTAATATATCGAGACGCTCGAAATTGAATGTTGAACCTTTGAGCCAATTCCAACGACAATAACTTTTTACTCGGATGTCTGATTGAGTCCCGTAATATATCGAGACGCTCGATATTGAATGTTGAAGCTCAGAGCAAATTCAATCGACAATAACTTTTTACTCGGATGTCCGATTCTATGACGTAATATATCGGGACGCTCGAAATTGAATGTTGAACCTCTGAGCCAACTCAAAAGACAATAACTTTTTACTCGGATGTCTGATTGAGTCCCGAAATATATCGAATCGAAAATGAATTTTGAACCTCTGAGCCAATTCAAACGGCAATAACTTTTGACTCGGATGTCTGATTGAGTCCCGTAATATATCGAGACGCTCAAAGTTGAATGTTTAAGCTTTAAGCCAATTCATACGACAATAACTTTTTACTCGGATGTCTGATTGAGTCCCGTAATATAACGAGACGCTCGAAATTGAATGTTTAAGCTTTGAGCCAATTCTAACGACAATAACTTTTTACTCGGATGTCCGATAGAGTCCCGTAATATATTGACACGCTCGAAATTGAATGTTGAACCTCTAAGCCAATTCAAACAACAATAACTTTTTTCTCGGATGTCCGATTCAGTGATGTAATATATCGGGTCGCTCGAAATTGAATGTTGAACCTCTGAGCCAACTCAAACGACAATAACTTTTTACTCGGATGTCTGACTGAGTCCCGAAATATATCGAGACGCTCGAAATTGAATGTTAAAGCTCTAAGCCAATTCAAACGACAATAACTTTTTACTCGGATGTCTGATTGAGTTCCGTCATATATCGAGACGCTCGAAATTGAATGTTGAACCTACGATCCAATTCAAACGACAATAACTTTCTTCTCGGATATCTGATTGAGTCCCGTAATATATCGAGACGCTCGAAATTGAGTGTTGAAGCTCAGAGCGATTCAAACGACAATAACTTTTTACTCGGATGTCCGATTGAGTGACGTAATATATCGGGACGCTCGTAAGTTGATGTTGAAGCGTCTGAGCCAGTCAAACGACATAACTTTTTACTCGGATGTCTGATTGA
>NW_024464826.1:12468-13327 GCF_000004515.6 Glycine max
TGTCTGATTGAGTCCCGTAATATATCGACACGCTCGAAATTGAATGTTGAAGCTCTAAGCCAATTCAAACAACAATAACTTTTTACTCGGATGTCCGATTCAGTGACGTAATATATCTGGACGCTCGAAATTGAATGTTGAACCTCTGAGCCAACTCAAACGACAATAACTTTTTACTCGGATGTCTGACTGAGTCCCGAAATATATCGAGACGCTCGAAATTGAATGTTAAAGCTCTGAGCCAATTCAAACAACAATAACTTTTTACTCGGATGTCTGATTGAGTTCCGTCATATATCTAGACGCTCGAAATTGAATGTTGAACCTACGATCCAATTCAAACGACAATAACTTTTTTCTCGGATATCTGATTGAGTCCCGTAATATATCGAGACGCTCGAAATTGAATGTTGAAGCTCAGAGCAAATTCAAACGACAATAACTTTTTACTCGGATGTCCGATTCAGTGACGTAATATATCGGGACGCTCGAAATTGAATGTTGAACCTCTGAGCCAACTCAAACGACAATAACTTTTTACTCGGATGTCTGATTGAGTCCCGAAATATATCGAGACGCTCGAAATTGAATTTTGAACCTCTGAGCCAATTCAAACGACAATAACTTTTTACTCGGATGTCTGATTGAGTCCCGTAATATATCGAGACGCTCAAAAGTAGAATGTTTAAGCTTTGAGCCAATTCTAACGACAATAACCTTTTACTCGGATGTCCGATTGAGTCCCGTAATATATCGAGACGCTCGAAATTGAATGTTGAAGCTCTAAGCCAATTCAAACGACATAACTTTTTACTCGGATGTCCGATTGAGTGACGTAATATATCTGGACGCTCGAAAT
>NW_024464826.1:15039-16146 GCF_000004515.6 Glycine max
ATCGAGACGCTCGAAATTGAATGTTGAAGTTCAGAGCAAATTCAAACGACAATAACTTTTTACTCGGATGTCCGATTCAGTGACGTAATATATCGGGACGCTCGAAATTGAATGTTGAACCTACGATCCAATTCAAACGACAATAACTTTTTTCTCGGATATCTGATTGAGTCCCGTAATATATCGAGACGCTCGAAATTGAATGTTGAAACTCAGAGCAAATTCAAACGACAATAACTTTTTACTCGGATGTCCGATTCAGTGACGTAATATATCGGGACGCTCGAAATTGAATGTTGAACCTCTGAGCCAACTCAAACGACAATAACTTTTTACTCGGATGTCTGATTGAGTCCCGAAATATATCGAGACGCTCGAAATTGAATTTTGAACCTCTGAGCCAATTCAAACGGCAATAACTTTTTACTCGGATGTCTGATTGAGTCCCGTAATATATCGAGACGCTCAAAGTATAATGTTTAAGCTTTGAGCCAATTCTAACGACAATAACCTTTTATTCGGATGTCCGATTGAGTCCCGTAATATATCGACACGCTCGAAATTGAATGTTGAAGCTCTAAGCCAATTCAAACAACAATAACTTTTTACTCGGATGTCCGATTCAGTGACGTAATATATCGGGACGCTCGAAATTGAATGTTGAACCTCTAGGCCAACTCAAACGACAATAACTTTTTACTCGGATGTCTGATTGAGTCCCGTAATATATGGAGACGCTCGAAATTGAATTTTTAAGCTTTGAGCAAATTCAAACGACAATAACTTTTTACTCGGATGTCTGATTGAGTCCCGTAACATATCGAGACGCTCAAAATTGAATGTTGAACCTATGAGCCTATTCAAACGACAGTAACTTTTTACTCGGATGTCTGAATGAGTCCCATAATATATCGAGACGGTCAAAATTGAATGTTCAACCTATGAGCCAATTCAAACGAAAATAACTTTTTACTTGGATGTCTGATTTAGTCCCATAATATATCGAGACGCTCCAAATTATATGTTGAACCTGTGATTTAATTAAAACGACAATATCTTTTTTACTTGAAATTTGATTGAGTCCCGTAATAATCGAGACGCTCGAAA
>NW_024464826.1:17512-18974 GCF_000004515.6 Glycine max
GTTGAATGTTTAAGCTTTAAGCCAATTCAAACGACAATAACCTTTTACTACGTATGTCCGATTGAGTCCCGTAATATATCGACACGCTCGATAATTGAATGTTGTATGCTCCAAGCCAATTCAAACAACAATAACTTTTTACTCGGATGTCCGATTCAGTGACGTAATATATCGGGACGCTCGAAATTGAATGTTGAACCTCTAGGCCAACTCAAACGACAATAACTTTTTACTCGGATGTCTGATTGAGTCCCGTAATATATGGAGACGCTCGAAATTGAATTTTTAAGCTTTGAGCAAATTCAAACGACAATAACTTTTTACTCGGATGTCTGATTGAGTCCCGTAATATATCGAGACGCTCGAAATTGAATGTTGAACCTTTGAGCCAATTCCAACGACAATAACTTTTTACTCGGATGTCTGATTGAGTCCCGTAATATATCGAGACGCTCGATATTGAATGTTGAAGCTCAGAGCAAATTCAATCGACAATAACTTTTTACTCGGATGTCCGATTCTATGACGTAATATATCGGGACGCTCGAAATTGAATGTTGAACCTCTGAGCCAACTCAAAAGACAATAACTTTTTACTCGGATGTCTGATTGAGTCCCGAAATATATCGAATCGAAAATGAATTTTGAACCTCTGAGCCAATTCAAACGGCAATAACTTTTGACTCGGATGTCTGATTGAGTCCCGTAATATATCGAGACGCTCAAAGTTGAATGTTTAAGCTTTAAGCCAATTCATACGACAATAACTTTTTACTCGGATGTCTGATTGAGTCCCGTAATATAACGAGACGCTCGAAATTGAATGTTTAAGCTTTGAGCCAATTCTAACGACAATAACTTTTTACTCGGATGTCCGATAGAGTCCCGTAATATATTGACACGCTCGAAATTGAATGTTGAACCTCTAAGCCAATTCAAACAACAATAACTTTTTTCTCGGATGTCCGATTCAGTGATGTAATATATCGGGTCGCTCGAAATTGAATGTTGAACCTCTGAGCCAACTCAAACGACAATAACTTTTTACTCGGATGTCTGACTGAGTCCCGAAATATATCGAGACGCTCGAAATTGAATGTTAAAGCTCTAAGCCAATTCAAACGACAATAACTTTTTACTCGGATGTCTGATTGAGTTCCGTCATATATCGAGACGCTCGAAATTGAATGTTGAACCTACGATCCAATTCAAACGACAATAACTTTTTACTCGGATATCTGATTGAGTCCCGTAATATATCGAGACGCTCGAAATTGAATGTTGAAGCTCAGAGCAAATTCAAACGACAATAACTTTTTACTCGGATGTCCGATTCAGTGACGTAATATATCGGGACGCTCGAAATTGAATGTTGAACCTCTGAGCCAACTCAAACGACATAACTTTTGTACTCGGATGTCCGATTGAGTCCCCAAATCAATCGAGACGCTCGAAATTGAAT
>NW_024464826.1:19498-21212 GCF_000004515.6 Glycine max
ATCGAGACGCTCGAACTTGAATTGTTGAACCTGTGAGTGAATTCAAACGACAATAACTTTTTACTCGGATGTCTGATTGAGTCCCATAATATATCGAGACACTCGAAATTGAATGTTGAACCTCTGAGCAAATTCAAACGACAATAGCTTTTTTCTCAGATGTTTCATTGAGTCCCGTAATATATCGAGACACTCGAAATTGAATGTTTAAGCTTTGAGCAAATTCAAACAACAATAACTTTTTACTCGGATGTCTGATTGAGTCCCGTAATATATCGAGACGCTCTAAATTGAATGTTGAACCTCTAAGCAAATTCAAACGACATTAACTTTTTACTCGGATGTCGGATTGAGTCTCGTAATATATCGGGACGCTCGAAATTGAATGTTGAAGCTGAGAGCAAATTCAAACGACAATAACTTTTTTCTCGTATGTCTGATTGAGTCCCGTAATATATCGAGACGCTCGAAATTGAATGTTTAAGCTTTGAGCAAATTCAAACGACAATAACGTTTTACTCGGATGTCCGATTCAGTGACGTAATATATCGGGACGCTCGAAATTGAATGTTGAACCTCTAAGCCAATTGAAACGACAATAACTTTTTACTCGGATGTCTGATTGAGTCCCGTAATATATCGAGACGCTCGAAATTGAATGTTGAACCTCTGAGGCAATTCAAACGACAATAACTTTTTACTCGGATGTCTGATTGAGGCTCGTAATATATCGGGACGCTCGAAATTGAATGTTGAAGCTGTGAGCAAATTCAAACGACAATAACTTTTTTCTCGGATGTCTGATTGAGTCCCGTAATATATCGAGACGCTCGAAATTGACTGTTGAAGCTTTGAGGCAATTCAAACGACAATAACTTTTTACTCGGATGTCTGATTGAGTCCCCGTAATATATCGAGACGCTTGAATTGAATGTTGAACCTATGAGCCAATTCCAACGACAATAACTTTTTACTCGGATTTCTGATTGAGTCCCGTAATATATCGAGACGCTCGAAATTGAATGTTGAAGCTTAGAGCAAATTCAAACGACGATAACTTTTCACTCGGATGTCCGATTCAGTGACGTAATATATCGGGACGCTCGAAATTGAATGTTGAACCTCTGAGCCAATTCAAACGACAATAACTTTCTACTCGGATGTCTGATTGAGTCCCGTAATATATCGAGATGCTCAAAATTGAATGTTGAACCTCTGAGCCAATTCAAACGACAATAACTTTTTACTCGGATGTCTGATTGAGTCCCGTAATATATGGAGACGCTCGAAATTGAATGTTTAAGCTTTGAGCAATTTCAAACGACAATAACTTTTTACTCGGATGTCTGATTGAGTCCCGTAATATATCGAGACGCTTGAAATTGAATGTTGAACCTATGAGCCAATTCCAACGACAATAACTTTTTACTCGGATGTCTGATTGAGTCCCGTAATATATCGAGACGCTCGAAATTGAATGTTAAAGCTCTGAGCCAATTCAAACGACAATAACTTTTTACTCGGATGTCTGATTGAGTTCCGTCATATATCGGGACACTCGAAATTGAATGTTGAACCTACGATCCAATTCAAACGACAATAACTTTTTTCTCGGATGTCTGATTGAGTCCCGTAATATATCGAGACGCTCGAAATTGAATGTTGAAGCTCAGAGCAAACTCAAACGACAATAACTTTTTACTCGGATGTCCGA
>NW_024464826.1:21558-22858 GCF_000004515.6 Glycine max
TTTTACTCGGATGTCCGATTCAGTGGACGTAATATATCGGGTCCGCTCGAAATTGAATGTTAAAGCTCTGAGCCAATTCAAATGACAATAACTTTTACTCGGATGTCTGATTGAGTCCCCGTAACATATCGAGACGCTCGAAATTGAAATGTTGAACCTATGAGCCTATTTAAACGACAATAACTTTTTACTCGGATGTCTGATTGAGTTCCGTCATATATCGAGACGCTCGAAATTGAATGTTGAACCTACGATCCAATTCAAACGACGATAACTTTTTTCTCGGATATCTGATTGAGTCCCGTAATATATCGAGATGCTCGAAATTGAATGTTAAAGCTCTGAGCCAATTCAAACGACAATAACTTTTTACTCGGATGTCCGATTCAGTGACGTAATATATCGGGACGCTCGAAATTGAATGTTGAACCTCTGAGCCAACTCAAACGACAATAACTTTTTACTCGGATGTCTGATTGAGTCCCGAAATATATCGAGACGCTCGAAATTGAGATTTGAACCTCTGAGCCAATTCAAACGGCAATAACTTTTTACTCGGATGTCTGATTGAGTCCCGTAATATATCGAGACGCTCAAAGTATAATGTTTAAGCTTTAAGCCAATTCATACGACAATAACTTTTTACTCGTATGTCTGATTGAGTCCCGTAATATAACGAGACACTCGAAATTGAATGTTTAAGCTTTGAGCCTATTCTAACGACAATAACTTTTTACTCGGATGTCCGATATAGTCCCGTAATATATTGACACGCTCGAAATTGAATGTTGAAGCTCTAAGCCAATTCAAACGACAATAACTTTTTTCTCGGATGTCCGATTCAGTGACGTAATATATCGCGTCGCTCGAAATTGAATGTTGAACCTCTGAGCCCATTCAAACGACAATAACTTTTTACTCGGATGTCTGATTGAGTCCCGAAATATATCGAGACGCTCGAAATTGAATGTTGAACCTCTGAGCCAATTCAAACGGCAATAACTTTTTACTCGGATGTCTGATTGAGTCCCGTAATATATCGAGACGCTTCGAAGTTGAATGTTGAAGCTCTGAGCCAATTCATACGACAATAACTTTTTACTCGGATGTCTGATTGAGTCCCGTAATATATCGAGACGCTCGAAATTGAATGTTGAACCTCTGAGCCAATTCAAATGACGATAACTTTTTACTCGGATGTCTGATTGAGTCCCGTAATATATCGAGACGCTCCGAAATTGACATGTTGAAGCTCTGAGCCAATTCAAACGACAATAACTTTTACTCGGATGTCTGATTG
>NW_024464827.1:0-19610 GCF_000004515.6 Glycine max
GTCCACAACCAAAATCCGGTAATAAATGTTTGACCTTAACAAAAGGTTCATCCTCTAAAGGAACATTACAATGCTAAAGAAATAGAGTGACAAGATGAGGATAAGGAAAAGATGCATTGGCCCATAATACCTTATGCATATGGTACTTAACAAGATGGACTCAGTTAATTTGGCGACCGGTTTGAAGAGCCCATAGCAAAATTAAATCCTCCTTAAAGGCCTAAGCAAGATTTGTGGAATGTGGAAGCAAAACTCGACAAAGAATATAATGCATAATGTGACATTCAAAGGGGAATGAACCAGCTAGCAATCTGCCGATCATATCAGCATGGTCATTACAGACCATTTTATGAGCATCATGACTATAATAGATATGCTTCCAATCATCAACTAGAGTGCCCTCAAAAGGAACACTGACTACTCAATTTTGTCAAAGAATAAAATAGAGCTTGATCAATAACAATGGGTATTTTATGCACCTCAAAGAAAATGACACCATCCTAAATTTGCAAATTATTATAGAAGACTCAAACTAATTCAGGATAGAACGGAAATTTTAGAGACATAAAATCAACTAACTCAGAATTTTGAAAAACTTGATAACAATAAAAGGTTTCCCCATCAAAGAATTCTATGTCTAGATATTTAGGATTCAGAATGATACGATTTGAGAATAGGGAATAGTACCTTTGATGTTGTTCATTTGAAGAAAATAGAGTCAATAACCATTTAGAAGAAAAAGAAGGATTAGGTGGTACTGGTGGGTCACCGGTTGTGCCGTGGCGGCGTTGTCCTACATCGGTGGTTGTGGAGGATGAACCATTTCAATTCCTTGATGGTTCTGTCATTTGAGACTATTTCTACAGATTCTGATCGGTGATGTTTGTAAAGAATTGAAAAATATGAAATTAGGACTTTGTTTAAAGTGATTTGGACAATAAATGAGAAAGATATGAAGATTTGAAGTTTTAGGAATGGAGGGCGCCGTCAAGAAGAATGAGGAATAAGAGGGTCTGCGCAAGGAGAGAGAAAATACAGTATTTATAGTTAGAGACGAGCTGTAATCGATTACTGGCGTATCCTACAGCGGCCAAAACCCCTTTGGTAATCAATTACAACCTATTGTATTCGATTATAGGGACTTGTTCTATGGTAATCGATTATAGGGAGTGGTAATCGATTACAGGACCCTAAAACATGGATTTTCAAGGGAAATAAGCATTACAACTAACTATTTTGCACCCACAAAAAATACATATTCAGTATAAATAATCAAAATATATAATATCAACAATCATCATAACTTTCAAAGACAATCAAAACTCAACAAAAAACAATCATCAAAAGCAATCAATAATCATCATAACTATCAAACACAATCATCAAAGACAATCAAAACTAAAGCAAAAAAAATCATCAAAACTTAGTAAAAAACAATCATAAAAAAGTAATCAGTAAACTATAAAACACAATCATCAAAGACAATCAAAACTCAAGCAAAACAAATAATCAAAAGTTAACAATCATAAGAAAAATAATAAAAAGTAGACAAACAAAATATCTATTTATCTAAGTTATTTATATCTAAGAGTCCTAATTCTCTTCTAATAGCAAAGAAAGTTTCTTTAGGGAGAGGTTTTATAAAGATATCAGCTAACTGATTCTTTGTGTCAACAAATTCTAGTACACAATGCCCTTTTCGAACATGATCTCTCAAGAAATGATGTCTAATTTCAATATGCTTGGTTCTCAAGTGCAAAATAGGATTTTTAGATGGATTGATTGTACTCGTGTTATCACATCGAATGGGAATATGATCAAGGATTAATCCATAGTCAGAAAGTTATCATTTCATCCAAGGTATTTATGCATAACAACTTCCAGTAGAAATATATTCCGCCTCAGCAGTGGATAAAGCAACACTATTATGTTTTTTACTATGCCATTATACTAGAGCAGAGCCAATAAAATGACAGGTTTGCATTTGGCAAAATTAGAATCAAAGTATCCTATTAGATTATAAGAGGAATTCTTAGGATACCATAATCCTAGATTGATAGTGCCTAATAAGTATCTCATGATTCTTTTAACTGCACTAAGGTGAGATTTTTTAGGATTTGCTTGAAATCTTGCACACATACAAACAGTAAACATTATATCAGGTCTACTTGCAAATAAATAAAGAAGAGATCCGATCATACCTCTATATTTCTTTATGTCTATTGACTAACCGGTTTCATCTTTATCCAGATATCAAGCAGTACTCATAGGAGTAGCCATGTGTTTAACATTTTCCATCCCAAACCTATGAATTAGGTCATTGCAATATTTTGATTGACTGATAAATATTTCATTCTTCATTTGCTTTATTTGCAGCCCAAGAAAAAAATTTAACTCACCCATCATTGACATTTCAAATTTATTTTGCATATATTGAGAGAGTTCTTTGTTGGACAAATGTGGCCTCAGTTATCTTATGAAGGGGTGAATTAATTTCTCACTAAAAAAAACTTTTAACCCCCTTCTAAATGAGATAGGCTCAAAATACAGAAGAAGCAGCAACAATCAATTTAATAATGTTCTTTAATCATGCAAGAAAAAATTGATTGCAACAAAATAAATGAGACAAGGGAAGAGAGAATGCAAACACGGTTTTATACTGGTTCGGAAAATTCTGTGCCTACGTCCCGTACTCAAGCAATCCACTTGAGATTTTCCTTTCTCTTTGAAAAATCCTTTTACAAAGTCTGAACCACACAGGGACAACCCATCCTTTGTGTTCATAATTCCTTACAACTTAAGAGATCCTCGGTCCCTTAATCAATTTCTTTGTATAAGAAGAAAAAAAGGAATTCTCTCTTGAAGAGAAGGATATTACAATTGAAGTCCATGGATGAACTCTTAATAGATTTGCAAGTGTTCGCCCAAGAGTTTCTTTCGAGACAGCATTTGGCAATGAAGTTCTCTTGGAATATCTCTAGTCATTTCCTTTTGAAAGGATAAGACATTTTGAACAAGCAAAACTCTCTCTACAAAATTTGTGCCCAAGTCACCTATTTATAGGTCTTTGATGGCCATTCTCAAATCCATTCAAAAGATGTGACTGTTGACAAATTTTCTAAAAACTCTCCACTAGTAATCGATTACAATGTTTGTGTAATCGATTACACAGTTATAATTTGAAGGGTCGTGACTTTTGAATTTGAATTTTAGGAGTTTCGTTGCTGGTAATCAATTGCCGACATATGGTAATCGATTACATGTTCAAAATTCAAATTCAAAACCTTTTTCAACAGCTATTTTTCATTCTTCCATTCTAATAATCGATTACACTTCCTGGTAATCGATTACCAGAGCCTTGCATGACTTTTAAACCCTTTGTTTTGAGGCAAGGGTTAATCTTAAGTGAATCTTGAAACAAGGGTTTGTTTGTTGAAGCAATCTTGAATTAATCTTGAAGCAAATGCTTATCCTTTGAAGCAGCCTTGTTTGATTCTTCTTTGGTATCATCAAAATTCATGTATTCATACATTCACATTCTCCCCCTTTTTGATGATGAAAATCAAGTGATTTCTTTTCGATATCATCAAAGCAATGCATGATCCACATTATCCCCCTTTTTGATGATGACACTCATTATCAAACAAATTCTTTTTGACATCATCAAAACCTGCATGATTTACATTCTCTCCCTTTTTGATGATGACAATCACCTGTAGGTTAGGAGCAACAACAACAAAAAATATCCATTTGTATATAGTTTTACTCCCCCTTTGTTTTGCAATGATTGCTTATATGAGATAGTTGAAGATTTCATAGATTTCATATATAAAAATTTGTCTCATAAAGATTTCATATATCTTTTATCTATCTCCCACCCTTTATCAACATTAAAAGAAAATCATGAATAGAGAGGAGAAAAATGTTACCACTTGTTGCAATGTATGAGAATCAACTGAAACCAAATAGCATTAAAACAATCATTCAATATTAATCAAGCAAAAACAAGTACAATATCACATCAATAAAAAACACAATCAATCAAACATACAATCAAAAGCAATCAACAAAACACAATAAAAGACAATTATCCAAGACAATCAAAACTCAATAAAAAACAATCATCAAACGCAATTAATCAAATATAACATACAATCAATCAATCAAACTAACAAACATTGAATATCAATCAAGCAACCACACACACATCAATCAAAAAACACAATCAATCAATCATCAAACACAATCTATCAAATTCAATCACAATCATCAAGGATAATCTAAACTTAAGTTAGAATACAAGCATCAAAAGTAATCAATCAAAGACAAGTGACCTTGTTGGTATAATTTGATATCACTTGTTGGGCTTGTTGATCAAGTGACCTTTGTTGACTCCATAAATCACATATTCACTTTTCTTGAGATTCACTTTTCTAGGGAGAAATGTGGCCTTTGCTTATTGTCTTCATGAATCACATATCCACTTATCTAGGGGAGAAATATGAATAAACTTTGATGCATGCCATGTATTTGGAGAAATTGCTATCAATGTATTGACTTTGTTCTTCTCTGTTTTCATAGTCTTTCATCATGATACCCAGACATATGATTTTATTCTCTGAAGCACTTGAAGAATTTATGACATTATCTTCTCAAGTGATGTATCCTTTCTCTTCTTTCTTCTCTTTGAAATTCCTCTTGTCGTATTTTTCCATTCTTCTTTTAAACACAGGACAATTGAATCTCATGTACCCAAGTTGATCGCATTCAACATTTTGGGGCTAAGGAGGAATCTTCTTCTTTCTTCTTTCATCATCATTCCATTCTTCTCTAGGTTTTTTTATATAGTTGTATTTCTCTCTACCATTATAGGAATAAAGGAATCAAATTCAATGGCTACCCATATCTTTAAATTTATGGCAACCCACTTGAGATTTTCTTTACTCTTTGTAAAATCCTTTTACAAAGTCTGAACCACACAGGGACAACCCATCCTTTGTGTTCATAATTCCTTACAACTTAAAAGACCCTCGGTCCCTTAATCAATCTCTTTGTATAAGAAGAAAGAAGAGGAATTCTCTCTTGAAGAGAAGGATATTACAATTGAAGTCCATGGATGAACTCCTAATAGATTTGCAAGTGTTCGCCCAAGAGTTTCTTTTGAGAGAGCATTTGACAATGAAGTTCTCTTCGAATATCTCTCTTCATTACCTTTTGAGAGGATAAGACATTTTGAACAAGCAAAACTCTCTCTACAAAATTCGTGCCCAAGCCACCTATTTATAGGCCTTTGATGGCCATTCACAAATCCAATCAAAAGATGTGACTCTTGTCAGATTTTCTGAAATCTCTCCACTAGTAACCGATTACACAGTTATAATTTGAAGGGTCATGACTTTTTAATTTGAATTTCAGGAGTTTCGTTGTTGGTAATCGATTACAGACATATGGTAATCGATTACATGTCCAAAATTCAAATTCATAACCCTTTTCAATAGCTCTTTTTCATTCTTCCCTTCTGGTAATCGATTACACTTTCTGGTAATCGATTACCAGAGCCTTGCATGACTTTGAAACCCTTTGTTTTGAGGCAAGACTTGATCTTTAGTTAATCTTGAAACAAGGCTTTATTTGTTGAAGCAATCTTGAATTAATCTTGAAGCAAATGCTTATCCTTTGAAGCGGCCTTGTTTGATTCTTCTTTGGCATCATCAAAATTCATGTATTCATACATTCGCATTCTTTGCTAAGAGAATCATTAGTTGACCCAAAAATGATATCATCAACATATATCTGTACTAAGAATATATCATTCAATTTTCTTTTAATAAAAAGGGTGGTATCAACTTTTCCTCTTGAAAAACCTTTTTCTAAAAGAAATTTACTCAGACGTTCATACCAGGCCCTAGGGGCTTGTTTTAAACCATATAAATTCTTTTTCAATTTAAAGACATGATTAGGCTTTTATGAGCTTTCAAATCCAAGAGGTTGATCCGCACATACTTCTTCTTGGATAAAACCATTTAAAAGGGCACTTTTAACATTCATTTGATAGAGTTTAAAGTCCATTATGGATGCAAAAGCTAATAACATTCTAATGGCTTCTAATCTGGTTACTGGAGCATAGGTTTCCTCATAATCTATTCCTTCTTCTGGATTATATCCTTTGGCCACTAGCCTAGCCTTATTTCTAATTACTATTCCATATTCATCCAATTTGTTTTTGAATACCCATTTAGTTCCTATAGCTACATGATAATCGGGTTTGTCAACTAATTCCCAAACTTTATTTCTTTCAAACTTATTTAACTCTTCTTGCATAGCTATAATCCAGTGTTCATCAATTATGAATTCTTTTAAATTTTTAGGTTCAATTAAAGAAACAAAAGCCATATTATTGCAAACATCTTTGGGAGAGTGTCTAGTTGTAACCCCTTTAGATATGTCACTGATGATGTTATCAAGAGGATGGTATCTTGAAGTTCTTCATTCTCTTGAAAGATCTGTACTTGTTTTTATTTCATCAATTTGAAAGTCTTCATCATTTCCCTTTCCTTTGCCTTTGTGCTCTTCACCATGAATATGTATACCTTCTAAAGAATCTGAAATATCATCAAGAATTTCCTTTCTTGGCCTAATTGGGTTAATTTCATCAAAAGCAACATGGATAGATTATTTAATGATCATAGTTCTTTTGTTATAAATTCTAAATGCTTTATTGTTCAAGGAATATACCTTCATCAAATTTTGCATCAAAATTACCTAAGTTGTCTTTGTCGTTGTTTAGCACAAAACACTTACATCCAAACACATGAAGATGAGAAATTTTTGGTTTTCTTTCGTTATACAATTCATATGAAGATTTGTTCAAGATTGGTCTAATTAAAGGTCTATTCATTATATAGCATGCAATATTTACATCTTCAACCCATAAATATTTAGGAAGGATTGCATCATTAAGCAAAGTTTTGGCTATCTCTTCTAAAGATCTATTTTTCCTCTCAACTACTCCATTTTGTTGAGGTGTTCTAGGTTCAGAAAAATTGTTTTCAATACCATTTTCATCACAAAATGATTCAAAATCCTTATTTTCAAATTGTCTTCCACGATCACTCCTAATAGATGCAATTTTAAGATTTTTCTTATTTTGAATGATTTTAGCATGTTTGTTGAAAGCATGAAAAACATATCTTTTATGAGTGAGAAATAATGTCCATGTGAATCTTGAGTAATCATCAACTATAACAAGAGCATAGTAGTTTCCTCCAAAACTCATAGTTCTAGAGGGGCCAAAAAGATCCATATGCAAAAGTTGTAAGGGTTGAGTTGTAGACATAATATTCTTTGATTTGAATGAAACCCTTACTTGTTTTCCTTTTTGACAAGTATCACATAATCTATCTTTTTCAAATTTAAGTTTTGGTAAACCAATAAATAAATCCTTAGAAATTAGTTTATTTAAATGTTCTATGTTTATATGGGAAATTCTTCTATGCCATAACCAAGAATCATCATCTTTACTAAGAAAACATTGATCATGATCTGATGTTTTATCTAAATTTATCATGTATACAGTATTTGATATAAAGCCTATATGTTTTATATTTCTATCATGTTTGTTTTTAATAACACAGTTACGAGAGTCAAATGATACTAGATAGCCTTTATCACATAATTGACTAACACTCAGTAGACTATGCTTAAGACCATCAACAAGTAGAATATTTTCAATGGAGGTAGATGAATTTGTACCTAGTTTTCTGACTCCAAGGATTCTACCTTTATTGTTGTCGCCATAAGTCACATGTCCACTATTCTTGGGAGAAATATAAGTAAACTTTGATGCATCTCCCATCATTTGTTTAGAGTATCTGCTATCAATGTACCAACTCTTCTTCAAAGTATCCTACATAATCATGTTTATGACTTAGGTACCCAAACTTTCTTGGGTCCTCGAATGCCAGTTTTGATAAAAGATCCTTTTGGAACCCATATCATTTTAATATTATTACTATTTTTCCTAAAATAGCATGTAGATGCACTATGTCATTTCTTTCCACAGTAAAAACATGTTAAGAAAGGAGAACTATTCTTTTGAGTATATGAAAAGAAATTTTTATATAATATTTGTTGTTTATCAGGTCTATATCCTAATCCAGCCTTATCAAACACACATATTTTCTTTCCTAGTATAATATATAAATTATTTTTGCCAATAGTATATTTGGCAACAGAATTTTTCAAATCCTTGATTTCTTCTATAAACTTGCTACAACAATTACATGAGTTATATGCTTCTTTACTATCTTGTATTACTTTTATGGTAGAAGATTGATTTGTGTCAATTGGTTTTAAAGTTTTGACTTTAGTTTTAAGATTTTCTAATTCTTCATTTAATTTCAACACTTCCTTTTCTAAGTTTGAAATAGTTTTCTTGGAAAATGAAACAAGTTTTGCAAGTTTGATTGATTCTTTATGTAAATCAGTGAATGCATCTTGAAGTTCATCAAAGGAAATAGATAAGTTATTGTTAGAAGATGTTACCTCTTCTTCGCTTTCACAATTTTTTGCCATAAGACTTAAATTCATGACTTCATTTTCTGAGTCTTCGGATGAATCCTTATTGTTATCTTCCCAAGTAATGTAAGCTTTATTTGCTTTCTTATCATTGAAAGTTTTCCTCTCAGATCTTTCCATTCTTTTCTTGAAACTCGGGTAATCAACTCTCAGATGTCCTGGTTGATTACATTCATAACACTTTGGAACAAAAGATGAATCCTCTCCTCTTTTCTTTGGTTTGAAGTTTGATCTTCTTTGATTTTCTTTGTTTCTTAGGAATTTATTTAATCTCTTTACGAAGAAATTGAAATCATCATCTCTTCTATTTCATTCAAGTCTTCTTTATCACTTTCTTCTTGAACTGAAGATAAATCTTTAAGTGTGATTCCTTTCTTTTTCTTGTCATTTTCTTCATGTTGATTTAGTCTCATGAGTTCCATTTTGTGTTCCTGAAGCTTTCCAAAAAGAGTTGCAAGACACATGTTAGTAAGGTCTCTTGATTCTGTAATTGTCGTTACCTTTGGTTGCCATTCTGATGCAATCCTCCCTAGGAAAGGATCAGTTACCAGAGCCATGAGCAAGAGGCTCCAAGAGGATTGGGCTAGAGTTGATAAAGAAGGCTTAGGGTTCTCATGAATCTTAGGGTAGATTTTTGAGCCCATGGGCCAAGGTTGGGTCCACTCTTCTTTGTAAATAGTAGAATATGTTGTTTTCTTCTTTTGGGCCTTGTATTTTGGCCATTCTAGTAGTATAGGGCCTTGTAGCTAAACTCTAGCTTCTCAAGGAAGTTTTCTCAAAGAAGCTTCTCAAGGAAGTTTTCTTAAGAAAGCTTCTCAAGGAAGCTACCTAGTCTATTAATAGAAGCATGTGTAACACTTGTTGTAACTTTGATGAATGAAAGTCTTATGAGATACACTTCAAAGTTCCACTTCTTTCCCTCTTTTATTCCTTCAATTTCGTGCTCCCCCCTTCTCTCTTTCTTTTCCTCCATTGAAGCATCCTCTCCAAGCTTCTTATCCAAGGCTCATCTTGGTGGTGAAGCTCCTTCTTCCATGGCTTATTCCCTAGTGGATGACGCCGCCTCTTACCTCTTCTCCTTTGTCTTCCGCTGCATCTCCATGGTGGAAAATCACCATTAAAGGACCTCATTGAAGCTCAAAGATCCAACCTCCATAGAAGCCCCACAAGCAAGCTTCCATCACATTCCCTGCTTAAACATCTCATAACTTTCCTAATAACATCTTCATTACTATATGTGTGAATCTCTTTTTCATATATTGTATAGTTTCATTTTTATTCATTCTAAACAATTCATATTCACGGGTTAGGGTATTTATTCTAGATCTTTTTATATCAGTTGTTCCTTCATGGGTTACTTGTAAGGTATCCCACATTTCTTTGGCATTCTTGTAGTTTGATACTCTAAAATATTCATCCATGCCTAATGTAGATGTAATTATGTTTTTTACCTTTAATTTATATTGTACCATTTTCCTTTCTTCTTCATCCCATTATTCCCTAGGTTTTTTTATAGTTGCATTTCCTGTAGAAGCAAAGCTTCATGGTGAATCAAAGGTGATTCAAAGGTGTTTTGACGATAACAATGATGATAACAAAAGATGATGACAAAAAGCTCAAAGATCAATCAAAGAACAACTCAAGTGATCAAGATAGAATCTAGAACAATTCAAGGGTTCAAGATAGAATCAAGAAGAATTCAAGACTCAAGAGGAAAGTTAAGAGTCAAGAATCAAGATTCAAGGTTCAAAATCTCAAGAATCAAGATCAATATTCAAGACTTAAGAATCTAGAGAAGGCTTAATCAAGATAAGTATGAAAAGTTTTTCTCAAAAATTGAGTAGCACATGATTTTTTCTCAAAACATGTTTACCAAAGAGTTTTTACTCTCTGGTAATCGATTACCAGATTGTTGTAATCGATTACCAGTAGCAAAATTGTTTTGAAAAAGTTTTCAAATTGAATTTACAACGTTCCAATTAATTTCAAAAAGATGTAATCGATTACAATGTTTTGGTAATCGATTACCAGTGCCTTTGAACGTTGAAATTCAAATTCAAATGTGAAGAGTCACATCCTTTCACATAAAAGCTTTGTGTAATCGATTACACTAATTTGGTAATCGATTACCAGTGATTGTTTCTGAATAAATCAAAAGATGTAATTCTTCAAATAGTTTTTGACTTTTTCAAATTGGTTTTTAAGTTTCTCTAAAAGTCATAACTCTTCTAATGGTTGTCTTGACCAGACATGAAGAGTCTATAAAAGCAAGGTTTTGTTTTGCATTTCAATCATCTTGAACACTTATTCAATCAATCTTTTACAAGCCCTAAATCTCTTTGAACTTCTTCTTCTTCTTTGTGCCAAAAGCTTTCCAAAGTTTTCTGGTTTTCTAAACCTTGAAAACTTGTGCTATTTATCTTTTCTTTCTCTTCTCCCTTTGCCAAAAAGAATTCGCCAAGGACTAACCGCCTGAATTCTTTTTGTGTCTCTCTTCTCCCTTTTCCAAAAGAACGAAGGACTAACCGCCTGAATTCTTTTGTGTCTCCCTTCTTCCTTGGCAAAGAATTCAAAACAACATAGTCTGAGAATTCTTTTGATTCTTCCCTTTCCCTTATACAAAAGTTTTCAAAGGACTAACCGCATGAGAATTCTTTTGTATCCCCATTCACAAAGTATCAAAGGTTTAACCGCCTGAGATATTTGTCTTAACGCAATTGAGGGTACATCCTTTGTGGTACAAGTAGAGGGTACATCTACTTGGGTTTGACTGAGAACAAGAGAGGGTACATCTCTTGTGGATCAGTTCTAGTGGAGGGTACATCCACTAGGTTCAAAGAGAACAAGGGAGGGTACATCCCTTGTGGATCTTTGCTTGTAAAAGGATTTTTACAAGGTTGAAAGAAATCTCAAGGACCGCAGGTCGCTTGGGGACTGGATGTAGACACGGGTTGTTGCCGAACCAGTATAAAAACTCTTGTGTGTTTGTCTCCTTCTTCCCTACTCTTTTAATTTCCGCTGTGCATTTAATTTCCGCTTTTTCTGTTAAGTTTCTCTTCTACTCCTTATTCTCTTAACAACTTAGTAAAAGCCTTAGAAGAGTAATTTTTTAATTAGTAAAGGCTTAGGAATAATTAATTCAACCCCCCCTTCTTAATTATTCTGAGGCCACTCGATCCAACATTTCCTGCTACCATAGTAGGGATGTAAGGATCGAATTCAATGGCTTTCCAGATGTTTAAATCTATAGCCTCTATGAAGATTTGCATACGGGTTTTCCAGTAATGATAACCCACACCATTGAATATAGGAGGCCTATTAATAGAGTTCCCTTCGGGAAAAAGAAAGTTTGATGAGACCATAATTATTCTTGAAGTTTCTAAACCTTATACAAGACAACGATCTCAACACAGAAGATTATGTGAAGAATCCCTGGAGGGTTTGCATCATTCAGCAAATGGAAGAAGTCAAATGTTTGATCAAAATGCTTCCAATCCAGGCTTTAGGCATTCTCTGCTTTATTCCCATAGCACAACATGGTGTCCCTAATCACCATAGGCTTGTTCCTTAATCACTATTGGTGATGTGTGTTCAATTCTCACAATGGTAAGTGTTGGCTTGCTGGAGTGACAAAGAAGGGGTGTGGCTATTTCACATGGTGCACTCATGAGTGCAATGTCAGATGTTTACACTTGTTGGACACATTCAGTTCTACAACAATGAGTCACTAGATAAAATGAAAAGCATAGGAAACTCTTTGCAATATCTTGTGGTGGCATTTTCAATTTATATTGGAACCTTGTTGGTTAATGTTGTGCACCAACTGACTCGGAAGCATGGTGGAATTGATTGGTTGAATGATGACATCAATGCTGGAAGATTGGACTACTATTACTTCCTCATGGCTGGGTTAGCTTTGATTAATCTCATATATATCTTGTTCTGTGTTAAACATTACCATTATAAGGTTAATGTCGAAGAAAAAGTTGTGGAGAAACTTGAGCCTTGAGGGGTATTGGGAAAATGATTAATTTTTTTAATCAATAAATGTTCAATTTGTTCAGAATAAATGCAGGATTAGCAAGTGTTATATATGTCAGTCCAGTATATATATTTGATGTCATTTACGCAACAAAATAAACACTAAACTATTGTTGAATCTAAGGAAAAAATGATTCACCTATGCATACATTTCAACCGTTATCTATTATTTATCTTTTATCTAGTATATTCTGTTATTTTAATCTTCTATCCATATAATAAAGTAATGTAAAATCAAAATTACTTCATTAACCTAATCTAATTTTTTTGCGGCTATTCTTTTATGTGGTCATTTCACTCTTTCACTACAATTCGGTCTCAAATTAAACCTTTGCATATTTATGTCAAACAAGGACTGAGACTCTTGTAAAATTGTTACTATTTTGAATATATACTTATACAAAAACATGTTACTTTTATTTTCTGAGTCAATATATTTTTCAAACACTTGTTGCCATTTTTTTGTTATTATCATATTTATCTTTTATGTTAAAAAGGTAAAAAGATCAATCTCATTTTATTTCCATTTTTATCAGAAATAATAGTGTAAAAATAATGTAAATATATTTTTTTCCCCAAAACTTCTCTAAATATAGTTTTATTTATTTTTATAAAAATTACATGATTTTAATTTCTTATGAGAAACTAATAACATATTTTTATTATTGATAATTTAATGATTATGTATTTTCGGTCTAAAATAGATTTACATATCAATTAATAAAAAAAATCAAATATATATCACTTCTAAAATATTTATTCTAAAAGTTAAAAAAATTATGAAACATAATTATTTATAAAATATTTTCGGAGGCTTTGGATCTTTCTATAGCCAATACATGGTTTAAGAAAAGAGAGGAACATCTTATCACTTACAAAAGTGGAGGGACATGTTCTCAGATAGATTTCTTCCTTATCAGGAAGTCTGATAGGAAGTATTGCTTGAACTGTAAAGTTATCCCGGGAGAGAGCTTGACTATCCAACATAGAGTTTTGGTTATGGATGTAAGAATTAGAGATAGGGCAAAGAGAAGAAGTCCTTTGGTAGCACCAAGGATCAAATGGTGGCACTTGAAGGGTGAGAAACAAGGAATCTTCCAACAAAAGATATGGGAGGGATGGTGTGGACAATCACAAGGAAGTGCAAATGATATGTGGAACAAGATGTCCCAAGAGATTATTAAAGTGGCTAAAGAGACGTTGGGTGAATCTAGAGGTTTTGGACCTAGGGGTAAAGAATCGTGGTGGTGGAATGAAAATGTTCAGAGCAAAGTTAGAGTAAAAAAGGAGTGTTTCAAGGAGTGGTCTAGGTGTAGAAATTCTGAAACTTGGGATAAGTATAAGATAGCTAGAAATGAAACCAAAAAGGTGGTGAGTGAGGCAAGAGCCCAAGCTTTTGATGGACTATACCAAGCTCTAGGAACCAGGGACGTAGAAAGATCTATATATAGGCTTGCTAAGGGTAGAGAGAGGAAGACTAGAGATTTGGATCAAGTAAAGTGTGTTAAGGATGAAGAAGGCAAAGTCTTAGTGCATGAAAAAGATATCAAGGAAAGGTGGAAGGCGTATTTCCACAACTTATTTAATGATGGATATGGATATGACTCTAGCAGTCTAGACACAAGAGAAGAGGACCGGAACTATAAGTACTATCGTCGGATTCAGAAACAGGAAGTAAAGGAAGCGTTGAAAAGAATGAGTAACGGTAAGGCGGTGGGGCCAGACAACATACCTATTGAAGTGTGGAAAACTCTTGGAGATAGAGGTCTTGAGTGGCTCACCGAACTCTTTAACGAAATTATGAGGTCAAAACGCATGCCGGAGGAATGGAGGAGAAGCACGTTAGTGCCAATCTATAAGAACAAGGGGGATATACAAAATTGTGCAAATTATAGGGGAATCAAGCTCATGAGTCATACCATGAAATTATGGGAAAGAGTGATCGAACGGAGATTAAGAAAGGAAACTCAAGTTACTGAGAATCAATTTGGTTTCATGCCGGGAAGGTCGACCATGGAAGCGATTTATTTATTACGGCGGGTGATGGAGCAATATCGCATGGCCCAACAAGACTTGCACTTGATTTTTATTGACTTGGAGAAAGCGTATGATAGAGTGCCTAGAGAGATTTTGTGGAAAGCTCTAGAGAAGAAAGGGGTTAGGGTTGCATATATTCGAGCTATCCAAGATATGTATGATAGGGTATCGACTAGTGTTAGGACACAGGGTGGAGAGTCAGACGATTTTCCCATCACAATTGGTTTGCATCAAGGGTCAACCCTTAGCCCTACCTTTTTACCTTAATTCTGGATGTCCTCACGGAACAAATCCAAGAGATAGCGCCGAGATGCATGCTTTTTGCAGATGACATAGTCCTCCTTGGAGAGTCGAGGGAGGAGTTGAATGAGAGGTTGGAAACTTGGAGACGAGCTCTAGAAACACATGGCTTTCGCCTAAGCAGAAGCAAATCGGAGTATATGGAATGTAAGTTCAACAAAAGAAGGAGGGTTTCTAACTCAGAGGTGAAAATAGGAGACCATATTATCCCTCAAGTCACACGGTTTAAATATCTTGGGTCTGTAATACAGGATGATGGAGAAATTGAAGGGGATGTGAATCATCGCATTCAAGCAGGATGGATGAAATGGAGAAAAGCATCGTAGGTGTTATGTAATGCAAAGGTACCGATCAAGCTAAAGGGAAAGTTTTATCGGACTGCGGTAAGACCGGCGATTTTGTACGGAACAGAATGTTGGGCGGTCAAGAGCCAACATGAGAATAAAGTAGGTGTAGCGGAGATGAGGATGTTGCGGTGGATGTGTGGTAAGACTCGACAGGATAAAATTAGAAACGAAGCTATTAGAGAGAGGGTTGGAGTAGCGCCTATTGTAGAGAAGATGGTGGAAAATAGACTTAGGTGGTTTGGGCATGTAGAGAGAAGACCGGTAGACTCTGTAGTGAGGAGAGTAGACCAGATGGAGAGAAGACAAACAATTCGAGGCAGAGGAAGACCCAAAAAGACTATAAAAGAGGTTATCAAAAAGGATCTCGAACTTAATGATTTGGATAGAAGTATGGTACTTGATAGAACATTATGGCGGAAGTTGATCCATGTAGCCGACCCCACCTAGTGGATAAGGCGTTGTTGTTGTTGTTGTTGTTGTTGTAATTATTTATAAAATGTAATTGAAGGACAGTGTAAAAATATTCTATATTTTTAATACATAATCTATTTTCTCTTTTATTAAAATATAAAATAGAAGTTTAAATTTTTATAAAACTAAAGTGTTAAAATATTTAGAAAAATAAAAATATAGCAATAGTATTTCACTTAAAAAACCGTGAACCAATTCCAGTGATGCCACCTCCTGTCCACATGACACATACACGTGGATAAACAAACTGCGTAAACCCCACCACTATATAAAACGACCCTCACCGTCAGCACCAGATAGATTCAAGATTCTCAACTACTAAAGCGATCGAAGAAAGGAACTAAAAACCAAACCAGTGTCTCACTCTCACCCCAGAAACTCATTGTTGTGTGGCACAACAAACTTCACCAATGATGAAAGCCCTCACAAGCTCTTGTTCTAAGGCCATGGTCGAGACTCTAGGACCCTTCTCTCCCAGAGTTCCCCTTTGTGTTTCTGATAGACCCGAATTCTGCTTCACCCTTCGTTCTAAAAATGAGAAAAAGGGATGGAATTTATTGCTCCTGAAACTGGTTCGAAACAATGATCTTTACCCTGTTCATGCAGTGCCACCAAAGGACCAGGTTTGCTTCTTTTTTTTTCTATGCTTAGTTTCAAATTTTTGTTTTTCTTTGTTGGAACTATCATAATTCTTTTGTTTGTTCTTGGTCTTCTTGGGGTGTTTCTTGTTTGCATGTTAGGAACATGATTGCTTTCAAGTGGGGGTGATTCTTGTTGGGTTCTCAAAATATGCTTCTTTTTCTTTTCTTGTTTTTTTTCTTCTTTCCTTTTTCTGAAATTTCGTGTTTCCTAGTAGCTTGCCCAGTTTCTTCTCACCTTTTGGTTTCTTTTTATACGCTAAATATTCTCCCTTTTGTATGAGTATGCGTAGATCCAAAACTTGTTACGAAACATTTCGTATTACTGCTATGCTAGACTTCTTGGTTCTGATTCCATTTTCACTTTCTTTTTTTGTTTCCCTTTTATGGGAATGGTTATTTCTTGAAATGTTTGGCGACTTCAACAATTTACTTTGTTTTTTATAGCTTGTACGATTCTTTCCAGCATATTTCGGGTTTGAAGTTTTCTCTGTTGCTTTGGTGTTACTGGTGGAGCTTCTTTACTGTCTTGAGAATTTATTTCAATGATTTTGTATAATTCAGGAGGATATGAGCCAAATGAAAGACAAAACTTAGATGCAATTTCTTAATACTTTTAGTACTGGTTTTCAATTGGAGTTGGAGTTTCACCTCAATAATTCGTGTTATAAATTTTGCATTAAGAATTAGCATAGATTACCTAATTAAAACTCCAATTCTGATTGGAGAACAACACTAAAAGAGTCAAATTCTGATTGCAGAACAACACTAAAAGTATTTAAAGATCTAAATCCATGTTTTGTTCCCAAACTAATTGGCTTTTCTGTTATGTGGGGAAATTCGTTAAGAAATGGTTGTCTAGTTGTTGTATTTACATTAAATAAATTGAGAACGTACAAGATTTTGGCATGTTTGATGAGACAGTCTCTTGAACCGAATAAAATGTTGCAGGTGGACTTGGAAACTGTGGAGCCTCAGGCTCAACAGAGTGAACAAACAAGTGGGTTCTAATGACCTTTTGTATTTTTCCTACTACATATATATGCCGTGGAACTCAAAATCCCAACATTGTAATTTGTTGTGCAGATGAATCAAAGTTTGTTCGTGTATCGTTCCAGTTACAAAAGACTTGTAATTTTGGTGAACAGTTTCTTATAGTTGGAGGTGGTCCTGTGCTTGGTTCATGGGACCCTTTAGAGGCATTACCCATGACATGGTCTGAAGGACGTGTATGGGCTGTGGAGCTGGTGAGTAAAATCTGTTCAGAATTTGAAAAAATTGTTGGATCAAAAACTTTTATAAATGTTGTATATGCTTCCTTTGTGTAATCAGGATATGCCTGCTGGACAAACATTCCAGTATAAGTTCATACTGAAAGGAGAAGGGGGGGATATTATTTGGCAGCCAGGGTTGGATCGATTGATCCACACTTGGGAAACTAAGAATAGAATAGTTGTTCTCGAAGATTGGGAGAATGTAGAACTTCAGAAAATAACAGAGGAAGATCAACTTGCCGAGCCAAATGAGGAACCCCAGGTTTGACTTTGAAGTGCCAACTTTAGCTGAATTTCTTAATAATCCTCAAGAAGAACTGGATTCCAAAGCATCGGAAATATCGTCTGTATAGTACTTTAGCTGAATTTCAGTTTTGGCCACTTCTGTTAATCTGTACAGTACTAGGAGTTTCGTGCGCAATAGATAGCGCTTTTGCTGTATGTCATACCATAGTGATAGTGATTTTTAAAAAGGCATCTTAGAAGATTTATTCATAACATCTATCAGAAGAATAGAATTTTTCTGAGAAAATTAGTGTTACTTCATCTTGAATTCTCATAAAGTATGCATCTTTTGATTTATTTTTCTAAAAACATTAAAATAAAAGAAATGAACAAAAAAAGAAAATCGAGAGAATTCGTTTCCCTTGAAAGCATACATGCCTGCGGCAACTGTACCAAACTACCAAAGGTATTCGTGCTACATAGCGGCTCTGCAGTCAAAGTTCAATAATTTAGGGCCCTGTTACTAAAGTAAAGATGAATGTTGTGGCCTGAGGATTCTGATTAATAAATTACAAGGGGAAAATATAATTAATTTTTTTTAAATATGTTGGAGGTTTTTTTCTTCTATCGGACCTTCTTACTTCTTCTGCATCTATTTCAGCTGACTCAATGCTTTCCTCTCCTTGTTGCTCTACATTAGTAACTCATTGCTCATCTACATCTGCAATTGGTTGCACTTCTCCTCTGAACTCATCAGTTGAGACAACCTCTTCTTCAGCTTTCTAAGAAGAAATCTCATCAAATACTACATTTCGAGATGTAACAAATTTCTTAGTGATTGGATCCATACATTTCCACCCTTTTCTATAAGGGCATAGCCAACAGAGATGCATTTCTTGGCTTTTGGATCTAATTTGCTTCTTATTGTCTTTTGAATATGTACATAGCAGATGGCTCCAAAGACTCGAAAATAATCCACTACTGGTTTATCCCCATAGAGTAGTTCAAATGGAGATTTCTCTTTGCCTGTCCATGGAGGCAACTTGTTGATTACATGACAAGCACATTGAATTGCTTCTGCCTATAACTCACGAGGCAGATTTTTGTCATGTATCCATGACAAGCTCACTGAAGTTAGATGAGCTAATTTCCTTTCAGCCACTGCATTTTGCTGCAGTGTATCTCGACAAGTAAATTGCCTTTGGATCCCTTTTTTCATGACAAAAAACTGTGAAATCTGTTGAGTTGAACTCACCTCCATTGTCACTCCTCAAGCATTTGATTTTTGCATCAAACTCCTTCTCCACCATGTCAGAGAAAATAACAAACTTATGTGTAACTTCACTTTTCTCCTTTAGGAAATACAACCAAGTATATCGAGTGTAATCATCCCCTAGCACCATAGTATATTTACATCCACTATAACTAGGTGTTTTTGTTGACCCCATTATATCTGTGTCTATAAGTTCGAAAGGAATGGTTCTTTCTCTGTTGGAACTTTTAAATGGCAGCTTGTAAGCCTTACCAAATTGACATCCTTGGCAAACAACTTCCTCCTTCACCTATTTCAATTCTGGAAGCCCACCAATAAGCTTATTAGATGCTATAATTTGTAGCATTTGATAGTCTACATGCCCAAGTCTAGCATGCCACAGGGTAGGACTATCAACTTGGCTGGTTCTTTGACATACGCCTCTCCT
>NW_024464827.1:21227-22047 GCF_000004515.6 Glycine max
GCAACGGAAGCCTATGTGATCATGTTGACAAGTTTCTTTTCTCTGTTGTTTGTGATGTTATCCTATCTTATTCACGTTCCTGCTTTTAATATTTGTGATTCATGGCAAAATATGTTCTTTTAATAAATCACAGTATGATCAATTTTCTTCAAAATTGAGAAAAATAGCATTCAATTTTATTCCATCATTGAGCATTTACAGTTGTTCACACTCTATGTACTTTCTTACTTTCAAGTACTTTCTTCTTCAATTCTATGTTTTCTTTCTCAATTCTGTTGCAGAGATACTTTTGTTTTCACAAACTTACTACACCCATCACACTTCACTTGTCAATTATTTATTTCCTTTCAACTGAATTATACTTAGTTGATTCTTTAATATGTTCTCTATTACAAGTGATTCTTTAATTATTATTATATAATAAAATCGTGGGATAAGGGAATGAACCACGAAATTCTTGATCTGCAAGTTATGGGCAAGATGAATTGAGTTTTTGTGTGATTTATTTGAATTTAGAATTGAGTTCATTTAATTTTATTATTTCAAATTTTAAATATGGATTCTTTTGAAGTTAATGTTGATGAGAATGACAATGAGAGTATTGATGTGGATCTGCATGGAAATGTTATTCATGAAGATGAACCTATTGAGTCTAAAATGTCAAAAAAGAGGGCTAGAAATTATTCATCACATATGTGGAATTTTTTTGAGAAACCTGTTATGCATAGTGATGGAAAAGTGATGAGTAAATGCAAATATTGTTTGAAAGATTATGTGGGTGGTGACAATAAGAATGGGACTTCAACCTTACAACGTCGTA